>NW_015172553.1:2488217-2492982 GCF_001447785.1 Gekko japonicus
TTGTGTAGGTGCAGTTGGGTTTCCAGCTTTAGATGTGGAAGGTTCTTCCTCACTCATCTTCAGGCAGACAGGGTTAATCCTTTCCTTAGGCTTTTCAGCTTGGACCAGTGAAGTAATCAGCTCTCTTTGTTCCGTCCCTCCGGAGCTCCGGCGCGAGTAGAGAAAAAAATTCAAAAAGCTTTCTTTCAGCTGCCTTTCAAAGTGCAAACCAGCATTAAAATGATGATCCCTTTAATCAGCAAGAATTAAAAGTGCTCACACTTTGTCTGGTCACAGCTTTGTCTGGCAAAAAGTAGAAAAAAAACTTTGCAGGAAAAAGTTAGTTCACTTTTAAAATAAGCCTCTATGTGCTGGCTCAGCTCAGCTCTCTCTCTCTCTCTCTCTATCCAATGAGCATTTAAATCGCCCTATGCTACCAATTTGTTGTAAAATAGTCAATAATTGTTTAATACTCAGACTATTTGATGGATCTTGCTCTATTGGAAAGAAGAGATTTCTTTGCCTTTTAAAAATACTTTATTCTAAGGGAAAAGGTACACGGGATTGCTACAAATTAACAAAACACTAAGAGCTACATTTCTAAGCTTCCTACAGACAAGACAAGCACACACGTAATGGAGAATTCTCTCCTTCTTCTTGGCCCCTAGGAAGGAAGTCACCTGAAACAAATGACCAATCTGCATCAAAGTAGAAGTTACTTTTCCCGGGCTAATCCCCCACTGGCTCAGTGCCAGGTATCCCTTCCAGGTCAGTCTAAACAATAGCAAACTAGGAATACAAGTTAACCCTATAATGACTGAATCAGACCTTGTAAACACATACATTTCCAACACCTAAGATATTTAACAGTACTTCCCAGAAGGATCTAACATGCCCACCTCATGGCCCGGGGAGGTCTCCTGGAATCACAAGTGCTCTCCACACTACAGAGATTGGTTCCCCTGGAGAAAATGGCTGCTTTGGAGGGTGGATTCTGTGGGATTAAACCTTGCCAAGGTGCCTCTCTGTCTTGCCCTCCTCAGTCTCCACCTCCAAATCCCCAGGAATCTCCCAACCCATAGCTGGCAACTATACCTCCATTATTGCCCTACAGGGCCACCCCAAATCACTGCCAGGGTGTTGCAGCAAGGAGAAGATTCAGGCTAGACGGTCCTGTCCCCAGACCAATGAGGGAAGGCAGCATTTGAAGGGAGGAAAGCAACAGGGATGCCAGCCTCCAGGTGGGACCTGGAGCTCCCATGGGATTTCACAGTTCATCTCCATACGACATCAGTTCTCCTGGAAAAAATGGATGCTTGGGGGGGGGATGTGTGGACTCGATGGCATTGGACCCCACAGATCCCTGTCCTCCCCAGGCTCCTTCCACAAATCTCCAGGAGTTTCCCAACTTGGATATGGCAACCATACCCCTCCATCCCCCAACTGTGGCCGGGGGGGGGGGGAGGCTGGCAGCACTAGGGAGCAAGTCCTTCAACCCCAGGTGACAGAAGTCTACTGGTAGCCAGAAGCAGCCCTAGAAGCCCCAGCCCGTCATGTGACCATCCATAAAACTAGTTTATTGGCTGGTTTGTTCTTCCTTCATAGAGACAGATCAGTTGCCAAGCTCCACAGTCTTTCACTGGGTTTAAAATTGAGCAGGGTTTTCCAATCTGACTCCCAGGGTTTACATGACAGAGATAGCCAGACTTAGACCAATGTTACTAGTCTGGGCCCGTACAGAAGCACGGCCCATGGACCTTCCCATTTTTTGCCAATGTTTAGATTGAACATTAGCGTAGTCTCTCTCTCTCTCTCTCTCTCCCCCCTCCTTCCTTTATTTACAGGCAACCCTGCTACCTAGTAAAGTGGGAACAAAGTAGTAGGGCCATCTGGTGGCTCATCTCAGGGCTCACAAGGAGGATGGGGCAGGTGCCCGCAATGCCTACCCCCCCCCCACTTCTAGCAGAGGGAGAGCAGCTTGATAGTTGGACAGAAACATAACAACTCCTCTCTAAGCCTCCTGCTATTGGACACACACACCAAGGCAGTCTGCTCGTTATATTTCAAGGAATAAATTCTTCATGGGGGAAATTCACAGTGCTTCATTAGAGTTTATTGGAGACCAAGAGAGCAACAATGAAGCCAGCGAGCACTCTTTTTAGTTCCACTATTATAAAAGTTATGAGCTGGGGAACGGGGCATCGTTTTTTGATATATGTGAATGACTGTAAAAGAAACCATTGCAAGTGCAATGAGACAGACTTTTCGACCCACCGGGAGGATTTTTTTATATATATACAGCTTGGCTCCCCATATCAAATTTATGGGGAAGCAAACTGGAAAACAACAGAGCGCAGCAGGGAACCAATTAAAACCCACAGAGCCTTATCCTAAACAGACTTAATCAAAAGTCCCCGCGATTTCCAGGGCACTGACTCATGAGTAAGTGCACTCGGGATCACGCATGCAATGCACTAGTGGCCTATTCCACACCAGCTGTGCAACGTTTAATTACTGGCCTACATGGGTTCAGTAATAGCTGCAGACCCAAATGTTCTCTGCAAAGGCTGTTACCCAGCTCATTTAGGCAGAGAAGCTGTGGCTCACAGCTGAACCTTGAACCATTTCCCACATCCCTGTCAGGCCTTCGCCAAAAGCTTTGGGTATGTTTACATCCCAGTTTTGCCAGCTTTCTGAATATTGCCTCAGAGTCTCTCCCCCACCCATTTGTCAATGATCCCTCCCTCTGACAGAGATTCTTTTTCTCCTTGTTTCTGTCTTGTTTTGCCTTTATTCTTCTTTAAAATACTCTAGTTTTGATTGTAACATTTTTTTTGTTTTTTAAATCAGTGCTTCCTTTGTGGCTGTAAGCTAGTAGCTCTGAAAGGCTGGCTAGAAATCTAGGAATGAATATTTGATAACAGTGAAAAAAGGAAACTTGCATCCATTTCCTGAGCTTTTTTTTTTAGTCTGTTAACCACAGATTTCCAACAAATACTTATAACAGACATGTTCACACTGTTTCTACAGATTTTTTGCCTGAATATGGCTGACAACCCATAACCAAAGAGAAATTAATTCATCCTGGTTTTAACCTTTTTGAAACAATGTAAGTTTAATCATCAAGTAGATTTCAGTTGTTTTATCTGTCCACTCTTTGATTTTCAAAATCGCTTTTGCCTTCCAGTATTGTGCAAACACCAGTCGTGCTGCTGTAATCAAATTCAATGTAATGATTTGTAGCTCCGTAGGAATCTTGGCTACATAATTTAATAACATTGCTTCAGGAACATTTTTCTCTATCTAATCCAAAGCTTTAAAACACTGCTGTTTTATTCCAGCACACAACTGCTGTTGGACAGAGCCACCACATACAAACAAAATCTGCTGGTACAGCACATGCCGAGCTTTATGTACTACAACTTCAGTCTGCTTATCTGCCTGCCTGTCTTGCCAGGGCTAACCCTTCATGTCAGTACAGTCTGAAGCATCTGAACACGGACATCCCCCACCTTTTCTGTAAGCTGTCTAGTTTATTATATGTGATACTCTGATACATGCATACATCATCATATATTCTAATAGCCAACAGAGGGCGCCGTGCGGATCCTTAGTCCCAGGAAAAGGAAGCTCCGTTTGGCTCAGGAGCTTTTCCTATATATTGAGTAGTCTGCCAGTGCCTGCAGAAAAATCTAAAAACTAGAAAAAACCCTCCAGGGATGCCTGAATTCCCCCAAAATCCCTTTGAAATGGCCTTTGCAGGGATCTGCTTCAGACACCAACTGTGAGAGAGAGGTTAGAACGTTCAGGGCGGGGGGGGGAGGAAGAGGCTTTTAACCGGCTCTGTGAGTCAAAGGGTGTGGGGGAAGGGCCCTTTTCCAGGCCTCCGTTGGCCTTTCAGGGAGTGAGGGAGCCTTGGGGCCTGGCCTGGGGAGTCCCTAGAGGTTTTGAGGTGGGATTGGGGAAGGGAGAGGTCTCAGCTGGGTATAATGCCACAGAGTCCACCTTCCAAAGCAGTCATTTTCTCCAGGGAGACAGATCTCTGCTGCCTTCAGTTCAGTTGTAAGTCTGGGGGGGGGGTGTTCCTTCAGGCCCCACTTAGAGGTTGCCAAGCCTGGGCCTGCCAGCACTTTAGGGTTGCCAGGTTCCCCCCCTGGCCACCGACAGGGGATTCTGGATAAGGTTGCCAGGTCCAGGCTGGGAAACTCCTGGAGATTTGCGGGAGGAGCCTGGGGAGGACAGGGACCTCAGTGGGGTACAATGTCACAGAGTCCACCCTCCAAAGCATCCATTTTCTCCATGGGAAGTTATCTCTGTAGTCTGGAAATGAGCAGGAATTACAGGGGATCCCCAGGTCCCACCTGGAGGCTGGCATCCCTCGGCAGCACCCTCTGGGTGACTTGATACCACCTGATTTGCATGACTCAAGTAGGCCCAGCTGCTTGCTACTGTTCATCAGCAGCCACCCTATGAAAGCCGGTGCGGTGCATCAGTTAGAGCTTCAGATTAGGGTCTGCGAGACCCAGGTTCAGATCCCTATCTTGCAGTGGAAGCTAACTGGGTTATTTTGGACCAGTCACATACATTCAGCCTAGCCAACCTCACAGGGTTGTTGTGCAGATAAAAAGGAGGAGAGAATAATGTAAGCTGCTTTGGTCCCCACTGTGGAGAAAGACTGTAATTTTTCTAGGTAGAGGCTGTGGGGGAGGGGTGTGGAGATGGAAAGTTGCAGACAGAGAGGCAGATAAAGGTAGGTTGGCTGTTGAGTGGGAAGGAAATTGTGTTG
>NW_015172553.1:2493000-2504408 GCF_001447785.1 Gekko japonicus
GAGGTAGAGGGAGACAGGAGGAAGCAAAGGTGTGAGGAATAGGATAACCATTCCGCAAGTTTCTTGCGGGTCTCCACTTGTTATTAATAACAAGACAACCCACACACACACACACACTGCTGCTGGTCATGGCTCTCCCACCTACTGCCTGGTTTGGCCCAGATGTTGCATTCATATAAACTTGTTAACAAAACAGTGGCAGCTGCGGATAGATATATGCTAGTTAACCTTGAACACATTAAGCTGTCTTCTACGGAGTCTGACCTTTGATCTATCAGGGTCAGCATTTCCTTCTCTGCAAGGGTGGTCTTAGCCAATAGGCTACAGGGGAGGTCTTAGCCCAGAGGCAACAGGGGCAGCTGCCCTGGGCCCTGTGCTGGGGGGTGACTGCTCACAGTCAACTCCCTGAAGAGGGGAGAAGAAAAAGAGAAAGGCTCACACTGCCACTACTCACACCCATCCTGCCTGGGGCTTGATCCACCTGCTAACAGCAGCAGCCTCTCATGCCCACTCCATCCAAGGCTTGGGCAGCCAGCTTCCAGCAACAGGTCTTACCCACCCCACAGAAACAAGGACTGCCCTTTGGCCCCAGCAGGGGGGCAGGGGCATGGTGGGGAGTTGGCAGTGATTCTGGAGCCCTATCCTGGACTTTTGCCCAGGACCCAGTTCGCTACAACTGCCTCTACTTCTGTGACTGGCAGTGGCTGTCCGAAGTCACAGGTAGAAGTCTTTCACATCACTACTGCTTGATCCTTCTAACTGGAGACACTGCGGATTGAACTAGGAACCTTCAGCATGCAGAGCAGATGCTCTAACACTGAGCCACAGATCCACCCCAAGGTAAAATCTGGTCATGAAACTGCCTTGAATGGAGTCAAACCATGGGTCTATTAAGGATTACATTGTCCACTCTAGTTGGCAGTAAGTCTCAGGAACAGGTCTTTCATATCACCAGTACTGATTCTTTTAAAACTGGAGAGGCCAGGGATGGAACTTGGAACTTTCAGCATGCAAAGCAGGTGCTCCACCACTGAGCCACAATGCCATCTCAAGGCCTACTGCCTCTTGCACTATGTCCATGATAGCATGTAGTACCAATTTACTTATCCTGATTTGGCTGCACAGAAGACTGGCATTCTGACAGACCTTACCACATGTGCAGGGCCTCAGAACATATGGTGGTTGTGGGGGGGAAGCTTGGCTTGAGAAAGTACATTCCCAAGTGCACTGTGTCCTCATTAAACTTTTTCCTCCTGCCCACTGAAAATGGCCATCAAAGGTGTAGACTTTCCAATTTCCCGGGGGGGGGGGGGGGCTGGGGCTGGGCCAGAGGCATTGCTTTGCTAGGAGCAAGGGTGGCTCCCGGGGGAGGCTGAGCACCTTCCTGAAAATTTCGGCCCCCACGAAGATTACGCCACTGATGGCCATGACAACTCTCATCCTTCTCCTCTGAGCCTTGGAAAAGCCATGACAGGCAAGATCTCATATCCTTCCTTGTTTGCTGTTGGTTATCAGAGAAGATCTATTCCAAAATAAGTGACCTGGTCCAGTGGGAGATGCTGGCCAGCTGGTCCCGTCACCTTCACAAGCTGTCACTACCAGATCAAAGAGAACTAGGCATGCTGGCAAGTTGAGCACTCCCGGTTTCCTACAGGGATGAAGGCAGAGGTGTGAAGGCTGCTACTTCCTCTCTGAGTTAAGAAGACATCCTGTTTTCTTGTAAAAAGTACAAGAACAACATGTAGCATTTTTTTTTTAAATAGTCACACTGTCTTTTTTAAAACTGCTGTCGAACCTAAGGGTATTTAATCCTGTCTCTTCTAGACACTTGCAGTTTGAAGCTTAATTGTTTTCTGTCTGTGGAGAGCATATGTATAACCTGTATGGTGCCCTAGAATGTTCACAGCTGTCATCTGTAATAAGCATTCTGTAAGAAATGTCAGCATTATTCCCTCCTCCCCAGTACAGAGAGGGGCTGAGAGAGAATCACCTGCCTAAGGCCTCCTAATGAGTTCATGGTAGGATTCAGATCAGAACCAGGTACTTCCTGGTCCACAGCTCAGCCCCTTGATCACCATGCTCTCACTCACAGGAGTGTTTGCACTGGCAATGGAGGGTCTACATGGCAATGTCCCCTGCACTTTCCTTAAAAGTGCAAAAGCTATGACCAAAAGCCAGTTTGGTGTAGAGGTCAGGAGCATGGACTGTAATCTGGGAGAACCGGGTTTGATTCCCCACTCCTCCACATGCAGTTGCTGGTAAGACCTTGGATAAGTTACAAGTTCTTTCAGAGCTGTTCTCTCATGAGCAGTTCTCGAGAGCTCTCTCAGCCCCACCTACCTCAGAGGGTGTCTGTTGTGGGGAGGAGAAAGGAGATTGTAAGCCACTCTGAGACTCCTTTGGGTAGTGAAGGGCGGGGGGTATAAATCCCATCTCTTCTTCTTTCATTAAGAGCAACAAAAATAACACAGAGCAATGTCCATGCTTTTGAGCTCTCCAGAACACTTCAGCTGTCTGGATGTTTAAAAAGGGGAGAGGGAACAGTTGTTTCAGGCCATATGGTTTTAAGGCCTCTTGGATTTCTTCTTCTTCTTTTGGTTTGGTTTTTGCTTTGGACCAGCGCAGCTACCTCTGTGTCAAATGTTTTTGGTACTTACCTCCCGAAGTGACGTTCTGGTGCACAAGATGTCAGCCACTTGATTTATGCCCCTCATCTCACTGGGGTACTTCCCTTATTGAATAAGAAGCATTTTATCACACCCAAAAAGGTTTGTTTTAGAATAAGCTTCTTCTGAACTTCTCTGCTTGTTAGAATGGAGGCACTGGGAGCTTTTCTCTGAGCCCTTCAACGGTCCAACCGATACGGCATCCTGCTTCTTCCCTTCTATTTGGGAGAAGGACACATGGCTACAAATGCTTTTGGATCTTGCTTAGATTCATCCACCAGTGCAGCAAGGTTTGTATTTTTTCTCCCGTTCTGTTTCCTTTTGCCATTTTTGGAAATAGTCGGTATATATCCTTTCAATGCCTTACAAATTCTGATTTCCCTTTCATATTTTTTTACCATTGTGGCTTATATAATACACTGTGCTCTTTCATGATTGTCCATCTTCATTTTCCAACCTAGCTGTGCTGTAAAACTGGTAACTGGATAACAGCAGAATTTCCCCTTCATGCTTATAGACTAGAGGAAGCTTAGCTCTTCACTGAAAACGAATCAGATTTTTATAGGGCCCAAAAGTTTGGTTGGATCATGGAGAACCATCCCTGCATGAACTCAGTCAGAGAAAATACCTTGCATGTTCTCAGAGACACAGGTTCTCCACACCATCCTTCTGAGGATGTACACCTTGACCCCAGAAACACATCTCAATCCTACTGAGCTTTCAAAATACAATCAAGGCATGTAATCCACCCAGCCCAGTGCCTAGGAAAACGATGTGAAGGTCCATCAGGGAAGAACATTGTTTGACACTAGAGCTGCCAACCTCCAGGTGGTGGCTGGAGAGCTCCTGGGATTACAGCTGAACTCCAGGCAACAAAGATCGGTTCATCCAGAGGAAACAGTCACTTTGGAAGGTGAACTCTATGGCATTACACCCCATGGAAGTCCCTCACCACCCCTAACCCTGCCCTCCTCAGGCTCCACCTCCAAAATCTCCAGGTATTTCCCAACCTGCACTTGGCAACCCTGTTTGACACCAGCAGAAGTGTGCTGAAGTCCACCATTGGTTCCTGCTGCTGTTATTGGCTGGTTGTCCTAAACAGTTTGACCATGAACCGTGAACAGGGGGCCGGAGTCAAGAACTGAGCCAGGGCCTGAATTGGAGGAGTCTGCATTTTAATAACTGTTAGGTTCAGTGCCAAGCAGTGCCACGGCTTCCTAGTCCTCACAGAGGAGGGAAGCAGTCTCTATGCATAAGAAACACGGAAACCCAAAGGGAAGCAGGCACATTCCCCCACTGAAATGTCAGAAATATGCTCGGTTAAATTAAAACACCAGAATGTATTGCCACCAAAAAAGAATGTACAGTTCTGGAAACAAAATCATCACCATCCACTTAACATTCAGAGGCATTCTTGTGTGCAGTCAGATGAGACGTTACATGTGTTTGCAGCAGACCGAACACCTTGTTATGACATGATTGAGACACTCATGCCATAACAAGGTTGTGCATACCAAATGCATACCAAAAAAATGAATGAGTATGTGGATTGTTTTTCTGTACCTCTCCCCTGCTACCCTCCCCATTACCTAATGACCACAGCTCACTGCTCACTGCTTGGGTACCCCTCTCTCCCTCCCTTTCCTTTCCTGGGGATGGGGGATGGAAAGTGTGTGGGCTTTAATTTTATTTCTGTATTTAAGACTGTAATCCTAAAGACACTTACCTGGGCAGTGATCCCGTGATGTTGTGCCCATGGGCACCATGGTGTGCATCAGTGTACTTGCTGATGCCCACTTGCCTCTTATTTGCAATTCTGAGGTCTCTATTTACAAGTCCAAACACAAATATTAATGATATTGAAAAGCTCTGCACCCGAAAAGGGCTTTTGACTACCACAGCTCATATATCCTCAGACTCAGGGGACTCTTCAAAACACCTTTTCCCCAAAGCAAAGAGACAATCCTGGCTTTCTTCTGCCAGACCCCAGAAGACTTCACCAGTGTTCCCTCTAAGCTGAGTTAGTGTGAGCTAGTTCACAGTTTTTTAGCCTACGGCTCACACATTTTTGCCTTAGCGCAGGAAGGATGGCTCCAGAGCAGACTAACTTATGCAGTAGCCTAATCGCTCACTCACAACTTTAATGCCAGTCACTCACAAAGTAGAATTCTTGCTCACAAGACTCCATAGCTTAGAGGGAACATTGGACTTCACCCATCTTTTTATCCCACAGCTTCTGAGTTCTGAGGAGTCTTTAATAAAGGACATTGTCAAAAGCTTTCTGGAAGTTCAAGTATACCATGTCTACCAAGTATATCATGTATATCGTGTCCAAGTATATAATGTCTTAGGGTTGCCAGGTGCCCCCTGGCCACCAGTGCAGGAGGGGGGAGTCGGACTGCCAAATCCAGATGGGAAACTCCTGGAGATTTGGGGATGGACCCTGGGGAAGGGGGGACCTCAATGGTGTGGTATGAATGGGAATATAAAGATTTTTTATATAGGTTTTTTTCTTCTTGAGTGTTCATATTCATATTTTTTCTTGGTTTTATGAATTTCTCTTTTAAGTAATATTTTATTAGGATGTTAGAAAGGCCTGTTATATAGAAGGCTTTCCTCTTGTAGGTCTGATATTGTTAGCAGACAACATAATAGGTACAAAGTTCATGATTCTGTAGTTCTTAAGGGCAAAACCTTGCAATGTCTGGGTCAGAGAAGATTTTAGTCTCGTATCAGTAAAAATACTTTTGTTTCGGGTATGAAAAATCCTTCCACATTATCATTTTAGATTAGGTTAAGTAAACACTTAGATTTTACCTAGGTACATCTCTTTTTACATCTGCCCAATCAGAGGATTATTACTCAAATTACCACTGTCTTTTGTAACCAGTTATGCTTTTTTAATATTATTTTCTTGATTATGTCAGTCCATGTATAAAATATCATGTATTTCCTAAATATGTTCAGAATATGTTCAAGAAGAAAAAGAAGATGATGATGAAGAAGAAAAAAGTAGTCAATTTTTGATGAGTTATTTGATCCAGTTGTTTTTCCTGTTAATGGAAGCATATTCCCTGAATATGCTAAGAAGAAAATAGTTAATTTTGGATGGACTATTTGGTCCAACTGTTTTCCTGTTAATTGAAATAAAACATAGATCTTCCTCCTCATTTGACTTCATTTTTGACATGGAATCTAATATGTACAACAATGGGGTACAATGCCACCGAGTCCACCCTCCAAAGCATCCATGGGAACTGATCTCTCTAGTCTGGAGGTAAGATGTAATCCCTAGCTCATGCTTGTTTAACAGTAGGTGGAACTACATGTTACATTTAGTGCCACAATAATTTTAAAAGGATTGGAAAAGGTCACTATACATTCCAATCCCAAAGAAGGGCAATGCCAAGGAATGTTCAAACTATCGCACAATTGCACTCATATCACATGCTAGCAAGGTCATGCTCAAGATCCTACAAGCTAGGCTTCAACAGTACATGGATAGAGAACTGCCAGAAGTACAAGCTGGGTTTCGAAGAGGTAGAGGAACGAGAGATCGAATTACCAACATTCGCTGGATTATGGAGAAAGCAAGAGAGTACCAGAAAAACATCTACTTCTGCTTCATTGACTATGCTAAAGCCTTTGACTGTGTGGATCACAACAAACTATGGCAGGTCCTAAAAGAGATGGGAGTACCAGACCAACTCACATGCCTCTTGAGAAACCTGTATAAGGGTCAAGAAGCAACAGTTAAAACCGGATATGGAACAACTGATTGGTTTAGCATAGGAAAAGGAGTACGACAAGGATGTATATTGTCACCTTGCTTATTTAATATATATGCAGAGTACATCATGCGAAATGCTGGCCTGGATGAATCACAAGCGGGAATTAAGATTGCTGGGGAAAAGATCAACAACCTCAGATATGCAGACGATACCACTCTAATGGCAGAAAGTGAAGAGGACCTGAAGAGCCTCTTGCTCAGGGTAAAAGAGGAGAGCGCAAAAGTGGGCTTGAAGCTCAACATAAAAAAAACTAAGATCATGGCATCCGACCCCATCACTCCTTGGCAAATAGAAGGGGAAGTCGTGGAAGTAGTGACAGACTTCACGTTCCTGGGATCCCAGATCACCGCAGACTGTGACAGCAGCCATGAAATTAAAAGATGCCTGCTCCTTGGGAGGAAAGTGATGGCGAACCTAAACAGCATGATAAAAAGTAGGGACATCACCCTGCCAACAAAAGTCCACATGGTCAAAGCAATGGTATTCCCAGTAGTCATGTATGGCTGCGAGAGTTGGACTATAAGGAAGGCCGAGCGCCGAAGAATAGATTCTTTTGAAGTATGGTGCTGGAGAAGACTCCTGAGAGTCCCTTGGGTTGCAAGAAGATCAAATCAGTCAATCCTAAAAGAAATCAACCCTGACTGTTCCATGGAAGGCCAGATAATGAAACTGAAGCTCAAATACTTTGGTCACCAAATGAGAAGGGAGCACTCACTGGAGAAGACCCTGATGCTGGGAAAGATTGAAGGTCAAAGAAGACGGGGACGGCAAAGGATGAGATGGTTAGACAGTGTCATAGATGCAACGAACATGAAACTGAGCAAACTTCAGAGGACGGCGGAAGACAGGAGGGCCTGGCGGGATCTTGTCCATGGGGTCGCGAAGAGTCGGACTTGACTGTGTGACTGAACAACAACAACAAATTTTAAAAGGGTCCCCCCCCCCAAATGCAATGAACAGGGCTCCTTTGGGGGCGGGGGATGAGGTTCCTTAACCCTCTCTTCCCAGTGCTTTTATCTTTGTTAGGGCATTTGCGTTCTTTAAGAAGGCTTCTATGAATGCCATCTGGACATTAGGTGACTCAATTGCTAAAGAGGAGACCAAGCCTGAGGTCTGTCACCTTTTGAAAAAAGAACATTTAGCATTCATGTGGTGTTTTCAGTGTTCAAAGTACATAATATTGTCATCTTCCAGTCCTCACAACATCCTCGTAAGGAAGGCCAGGATTATCTCCATATTGCAAATGGAGGACTGAGGCTGAGAAAGAGTAGCTTGAGTGAGTTTGTGCCAAAGGCAAAATCTGAACTGGGAAAGAGCCACGGATCAGTGGTAGAACATCAGCTTTGTGTATAGAAGGTGCTATATCAGTTGAAAGCATGTCAGTTAAAAGTGTCAGTCAGCAGGTGATGTGAAATACTGAGACCCCAGAGAGTTGCTACCAGACAAAGGAAACGGTACCAGGCTTGACAAATCAGTGGTCTGCCTCTGTAGAAGAAAAAACGAACAAGGTGCAAGGTTTATGTAAGATCCCCTGATGGAGCATTTGGCAAAACACGTAGGGACCAATGCTCCCTCTAAGCTGTGGAGTCTTGTGAGCAAAAAATCTACTTCATAAGCTACTGATATTAAAGTTGTGAGTGAGTGATGTGGCTGCTGCATACATTAGTTTGCTCTGGAGCCATCCTTCCCGAGCTGAGACAAAAATGTGTGAGCTGGAGGCTAAAAAACCTGTGAGCTAGCTCACACTAACTCAGCTTAGAGGGAACACTGGTAGGGACTGAGAAGATCTAATAAAGCTCTCAACCTTGCACCCTCTTCCTTTTTTTCTCCTACCCATTGGTGTGGCCTTATGTTCTTTCTGCCTCTGTAGAAAGCAGCTTCCTGTGACCTCTCAGATCACAGCTCAATACCTTTAACTTCTTTAAGTGGGGCTTCAAAAAGGGTTTATCAAGCACTTGGACTTTCATCCCTGGGCTAAAGTTGCCAACTTTAGGGTTGCATAATGGAGGGAATACAAGAGAGGCAAGTTTGTAACAGTTTAGTGCCTTTCAAACTAAAGGAATTTGCTGCACTGTGCCTTTAAGAGTTTTGTATGCAGCCAGTTTTTAGTGTTATTTTCACCTGAGTTTTTGTATCCTACAAACAGCTTTGCTTAACTCTGCAGCAGCCTTTTCTGCTTCCCTTTCCCTCCCGACATCATCCAGAAAGAAAGACAGTGATAAAGTGAGAGTGTGATCTACTAAAGTTTTGTGCTAAACAGTTTGCCTAAACCCAGTGGCCAGAAAATTGTAGTGACCATATATTTATTCAGAAGTAAGTCTCACTAGGTTTAATGGGGGATTAGTCCCATATAACTGTGTGTGGGACTGTAGCACAAGCAGTTCCTTCACATTTCCGTCATCATCTCTATGGCCATCTTCTGAACCTGCTCTGGTTTGTGTACATTCTTTTTGGTAGGTTTTTTTATAGTTAATAGCTACAGACTTTACTCCATGGGCACTGATGGCTAAAAGAGATTTGTCTGAGTCCACAATGTGTCACTTAAGCCTTCAAAAATACTTGGAAATGAAAGAAAAGTGAAAAAATGGCATCACAGGGGTTCAATTTTGAAGGGTTTCATGTTGCTTGAGAGCAACCATTGAGCCTCTGCAGAAACAAAAAATAAATGTGTTTGGCACAAAATCTTTAGGGGTTTTTTTTGTGCTTTTATTTCCATTTTATAGCCTCCTGAAGCACAGGTGCATGTCCCTGGAAAGGCAGCATTTTTTAAAAAAATAGGGAAAGCAGTTATTTAAAAAAATTATACCTATAAATCACAAACATATTTTTCTTGCACCAAATCCATGATTTACATTCCAAAGTTCTCCCTTGCCAGGAGACAGCCAGAGAAGAACCGAAGGCAAAATGGAGATGTAGAATAATGATCTAGCAGAATGAAAGAGCTCCACTCATCCCTATGTGGAAAGAGATGGAGAACCCATATAGGCAGCGAAGGAGACAGAAGCCAGAGGGCTGCAGCTGGCTGGCAAGAGGGAGCCCTGGGGAGGGTGGGCTCCAAAGGCCTGTGAGTTGCTCTGAGGTTAACTGATACCATCTGCTCCCCCTCCCACTCAACTTCTATATTTCTGCATAAACAGATCTTGCCAGACTCATAAGTCTTTCCACACTCTCCTTTCAAAGAGTCTGATCTTGTAAAGGTTGCCCCTTGAACTTCTTGGCGCTCAGGGAACAAACAAACAAACAAACAAACCATAATACTCTCTCCCAAGCACCAGGATATTTTGGGGAAAACATGAGCTTGTTAGTGGGGTTATTATTTCTGGCTGTTTCCCTCTTGTCCCCACTCCGATCCAGAAAGTAAAGCTGCTGAAAGCAGTGCAGTTGCCCTTTTACTGTGCACCCAAGAACACCAGCCGGGGTCTTATTTGGACAATTTGCTCTTCTTGAACTCTTCTTGACTAATCCTTGTTCCTTCTTGAAGGGAGTTATTCACTTAATTGACACTATTCTTTGGGACACGAACTAGCAGAAGCCATTTAGACAAGGTAAGTTTGCTGGACAAAAATAAATAAGTAAAATAAAATTGCCCGGCTCCCTGCAATGAAATATTCTTCCAGAGAGTAATTGAGTGGCTAATAGTCCCAAAAGCCTTCCGAATCCAAATACCAGCCCCATTGACAGAGATGAATTACCTGTGCTAGGTGAGCATTAGCAATATTGTACTCTGTATTTTGCCATTCTCCATACCAAGGATGAGTGTTGAATTCAGCAGTCTTGGATGCTCAGGCGGGGGTATGCTCAGCCCTGATGCAGCCAACATATGTTCCCCCTCTGAGGCATCGTGAGAGGCGATAATCTTCCATGGCATGCGGCATCCAGGGGCTTGCTTTTCCCTTTGATGCATGAGCTAATTTCAGATTTGCAGCGTCTGCTTCCCAGGCTTGCTGGAATGTGTCGGTGTCACGGACTTTGAATGGTTGCGCTGCACACCGAATGCCAAATATTATGTATATGTAGGAAAGTAAATCCCTAACAGGGGCAATGAACCTTTCCCCATCATCAACAACAAGCACATCTGTAAGAGAGCCAGTGGAGTGTTGCAGTGAGAGTGTTGAGAAAAAACCAGGGAGATCTAGGTTCGTAGGCTTGTTGTATGGATGAAATGCAGGAGGTGAGAGCTAGGTGCACCATCCTGGGCTCCTGGGCAGAATGGTGGGATAAAACCATGATTGATGGATCGGGGCCGTCAGCCAATGGGCAACAGGAGCAGCTGCCCTGGACCCCATGGGGGAGAACAGCCCAGGGCCCCACCCAGGGTTGCCAGCTCTGGGTTGGGAAACACCTGGAGATTTTGGGGGTGGAGCCTGCCTGAGAAGGGTGGGGTTTGGGGAGGGGAAGGAATTTAGTGGGGTATAATGCCATAAAGTCCACCTTCCATCGCAGCCATTTTCTCTAGGTGATCCCTGTCACTTGGAGATCAGCTGTAATCCCTGGAGATTTCCAGTCACCATCTGGAGGTTGGCAACCCTAGCCCCACTCTGTGATAAGAAGGTTGAAAAGAGCAGGTTCCCACCCACCACGGCTTGCACCTGTGCTGTCTAGGGCTTGAGCTGCCCAGTTGCAGGAACAGTCCTTTGTGCCTGCCTCATCCAGGGCTCAGGCACTTGACTCAGCAGTGGCCACTTGGGCCTCCTCCCGCTGAGGCTGCTGGTTTCCAGTGATGGCTCCACCCGCCCCTCGCAGAGTAAGGGCTCCTCCTTGCTTGGCCTTGGCAAAGGGGGGCAGTGGGAGGCCCGATCCTGGACTTTTGCCCAGGGCCCTGGAATCACTAAGACTGCCCTGGCCTGTGATTAATAGTCCAGTAAGCATTACTTTGGGGGTCTCTCACTGATATTTTCAGTTTAGGACTGACAGCTATGAAAGGGACAGCTTTCCTGCTCAGTCTGATCTA
>NW_015172553.1:2504495-2512792 GCF_001447785.1 Gekko japonicus
TCTTTCCTTCGGCCTCAAACCTTTCCTTCGGCCCCTTCCCCTCTGCAACATTAGGGCAACAATCCTGATTTACCTTACAAGGCTTTCAGGCAGATAACAATGGGTGGGAAACACTTTGTACACTCCGACATTCTATAGAAGTGTTACAGGTGAGATCCAAAGAACTATTTTGGTCTCACTGAGTGGCATTTTTTGCATTTATCCTTTGAAGTGCTCTTTCGTGCCATCTTGCAAACGGATTATGAAATGGCCTGTGGCTTCCAAAGAGGTCTGCTGCCCAGCACGGGGGCCCTGCTGTTCGGAAAACACTAATCCAACCCCCCCTCCCATTGGCATGTAGCACAAGCAGCCTAAATATTATCAGACTCTGGTCTTCACTGGGCTCCTGGCCAGTGAAGACGGAGTAACATGGAGGAGGGGGAAAGAGGGGAGTTTTACCTTCCCTTCACTGGGCCGTTCTCCTATCCCTGTGTCCTCAGTTTATGCCAAATCTGTTTCATGTTTTCCTACTGAAACCTGGAATTGATGCCGAATTTCTGAAAAATACATCAGCTATTTCAGCAGCACCTGCTACTCAGATATAGATTTGACTTGCAACATTTACATGCTGCCTTTCGGGGGGGGGGGAATCAAAGCAGTTTAAGTCCTCCAGTAGGACAATTAAAACATCCCACAACAAACTGCAAGAAAAATTAAAACACTGCCTTTTGACCCCACTGGTCCCCCGCCCCCTGCCAAGGTCCATCTTGTGAGGTCCTGCATCTAATGAACTGGGCTCTAGACTTTTACCTGCCGCAACAAATCAAGGAGCCACAAGACAGCTTTTCAGTTATGCTGCCACTGACTGGCTCAGCTCCTGCACTGGAATGTTTCACAAGGAAAGAGGAGACCTAAACTCATTTGTTCTTGTCTTTGTTGCAGTGGATGAGTCTTCCCAACATCTGTCTCCATATCTGAAAACTGTCAGCAATCCTGCCTGCCTTTCCAGGAGCACAACAAACATAATGGCCACAATCTATCAGGAACTGTTCCTGCAGTTTCCGTTCACTTCAATGGGGCTCGTGCAGGAAGATTTCTGGTAAACTGTGGCTGTGATTTTGCCTTCTAAGCCCCGCTTTCTATACCTGCCTTGCACACTCTCTCCCTCAACTCCTTCCCAGCTACCACCACCCCCCCTTCTTCAACTATGGTGTCCAGAAACAAAGCAAAGACCTCCGTCTCTCTGCACACATTCCATTTTAGTAGTTTATACTGTACTGTATTAAACATATGACTAAAATGTGAAGTGTGAAAGTGACAGAGAGCAGTGTGGTATCCTGGCACGAGGTTTGAAGAGGCTCACCCTTATGATTTCTTCACTGTTTATTTCAAAGGTTTTTTTTTTCTTTTTGCAAATTTAGATGCCAAGATTGCTTTATGATGGAGGAGAACAAGAGGGGGGGGGGGGAGAGAGAGAGAGAGACTTTAACTCTTTCTTTCCCTGCCATTGTCATAGTGGGAAAAGCTATCCCCAAGTGGCTTTTACCCTTGCTGAGAAAAACTTAGCAGGTCCTACTACAAACTGGGACAGTTACCGTGGGGGGAGGGGGGCTTTTCCAGCAAAAGAAATCATTCAAAAGACATGGTGGACACTACCCAAAAGGTGGAGCTGAGCTGGGTTTACTGCTGGTTATGTTTCAAACAACCCATTTGTTGATCTTGAACCAGTTCATCATATTCTGCGTGCTTTAGTTCAAGGAAACACAGCACCTTCCAGCAAAACAGATGAAGGGACAAAGAGCGGGTGTGAAATGGCTTCCATTTTTGCCCTAGAGACACTTAACGATTTAATAAGACAGAATGAACATATTCAAGGCTTGAAAATAAAAGGACTGGAACATAAATTGTTGGCCTTTGCTGATAATCTTCTATTTATTTCAGAAAATCCTAAGAACTCAATTCAAGAACTACTGAAAGTGATCCGAGAATATGGACAAGTTGCTGGTCTTAAAATTAACTATAATAAAACCAAACTACTAACGAAAAATTGTGACTCAGCTATTAAGCAAGAATTACAAAATCTTACATCCATGCAAATCGTCAAAAAGGTTAGATATTTAGGTATAATAATGTCAAATCGAAACAGCACATTCATTGAGGATAATTACACTAAATTATTGGAAGAAATTAAGAAAGATTTGATGAATTGGAAAGAGTTACATCTCTCTATGTCAGGAAGAATAGCAACGGTCAAAATGAATATCTTGCCAAGATTTCTATTCTTAGCCCAGAACATTCCAATGTTAAAAAGACCACAATATTTTGTTGAATTGGAGAAAAAAATAAAACAATTTATATGGAATGCCAAAAGAGCAAGAATTAAAATAAAGTTATTACAGGACAGAAAGGATAGAGGCGGATTTGCTTTGTCAAATTGGAATCTATATTACCAAGCGGCATGTTTGGGATGGATTAAATATTGTATCAAGTTGGAGGATTGGAGATGTCTAAATCTAGAAGGATTTGACCTTGCCATGGGCTGGCACACCTACATTTGGTATGGGAAAGATAAATCACATTCCCACTTTAAAAACCATATTTTAAGGGCGGCCCTGCTCAAAGTATGGAATATAATAAAACAGAAACTCTATACTAAAATACTAAAGTGGGTTTCACCCATTGAAGCTTTTGTAATGCCATCACTCTCAACAAATTATAATAAAGAATCCTATGAAGAATTATTAGACAAGACAAACAAACTAAAATCAGAAGAGAAACTACAAACACAATACAATTTGAAATTATCCTAGTGGGGAAAGACTCAGCTAAAATCAAGATATCAAAAAGTCTTGAAAACTGGTTTCTATGAGAAGAAAAATGATTTAGATAGAATTTGGCTTTCAACAAATGATAAAATGATCCAGAAATTATATAAAATTTTACTAGAGGAATATATGGCAGATGAAATAGTGAAACACAATATGGTGGTCTGGATAAGAGACATAGGACATACTGTTCCGCAAGAAAATTGGTTAAAGATTTAGAAATCCACAAAATATATGAGAGCTGCAAGTTTTAGAGAAAATGTCTGTAACATTTTTCATAGATGGTATTGGCCACCGGAAAGAATTCCAAAATGTTATCCTAATTGTTCCAATATCTGTTGGAAATGTAAGTCACAAGAAGTTACAAAGGATCCAGCAATTTAAATGGCACAAGATACAAAAAGAAAGATATTACTGTGTATGTTCATCAAATTCTCAAATTTCCAAGTTATATTTTGTTTTTCCTGTCTACCGGTCTCCATTCAGGATTGGAGACCGGTAGACAGTAGAGCTATGAGCAGCCACTTTTGAACTTTTGTAAACACCACATATACAGCCAAGATTGGAATTGTAAAAACACTACAGACAACATGAATTGACGTCTGGAAAAGATATTGTTCGAAACGGACTACAGAAAGCCCGGGAAGGTCCGTCCTTCTTCTTCTTCTCTCTTGAAGACTTTGTTCTTGTTGAGTTGTTTGATGTATCTGAAAAACAAAATATAACTTGGAAATGTAAGTCAAACATGGGAACATTTTATCATATGTGGTGGCATTATTTAAAAATACAGAAATATTGGAAATCTATACAGAGAATAATAGATGAAGTGGTAAATGTTAAGCTTGATTTGGTGCTTGAAATATACTTATTAAATATAATGCTGGAAGTTCTTTCTTACAATGAAAAATATGTAATATCATATATAATTACATCTGCAAGAATATTGTGGGCCAAATATTGGAAGTTAGGTAATACACCTCGAATGGAAGAAGTAACAGATAAACTGATGGAAGTAGCTGAAATCAATAAACTAAACTCGTTACTACAGGGGAAAAACGAGGAAGTATTTTTTTGAAAGATGGTCAGGATTGTATAAATGGTTAGAAACCGATAAAAGACTCTAAAAATGTATGTATTAACAACATGTATATGAAAATTAATAAAAATAAATGATTGACATCATTGTTATTGTCACCTTCTGCTCCACCTCCCCAGATGTGTAAGATGGCTTAAAAGCATCCCAGTCCTTAATGGAGACTGGACTGAAATAGTCACTAATCAAGGCTGATTGCGCTGATGCCATAGCCTATGGCTTTCAATTTACCATGGGAAGAACTCCCCCGCTGGCTGCTCGCAATATGCCCTCCATCAAATAGAAATGTTAATACTTTAATGAGGGTTGTCAGCACTGATTGAACCCCACATTCTGCACCAAGGGAACCCAAATTTTGGAACAACCAAAACAAACAAACAAATAAAAAAGCTGGATTTGATAACCTGTATAATTATGCAAATTAAGTCTGCTTGCTGGATTCCTCATAACCCCCCCCCCCCGTTTGTCCTTTGGTTTCATCTGTTGTGCTTCTAGTCATCACGTGGGGGGGGGGGGCATCAGGATCCAGCCTCTGAGCCCTGACTACAGACATCACACACTCAGTGAGATTTTGCTAGGCACCCCCCCCAATACACTCAATATATACACTGAGGCATATCTTGGCAACTGTACAACCTTGCCAGCATATTTTTGCTGCTAATACCACACTCTGCATCTTTGCTGAGTTCCTCCATCTCTGTGGCATTTACATAACCCAGCAAATGCACTTAGCTGGTCGCTCAGAAGGATAGATCTACTTTCCTTAGGTGCTAACACAAAATATGGGGGCTAAGCATTTTCCAAGCCAGTGCAGAAAACCTTATTTCAGCAGTCTATGTATGGTGAAGGGGAGGGGATTAATTTCTAAAGTTTTCTTTTTTAAACCCAAACCACGGCTGAAAACGGCATTTTCAGTTGGGAAAATGACGAGAGAGGAAGAGCTAACTTCACTTCTCCAGTATCCACGGTTTTAATCTGTGTCTCTTCCCATGGCTGTTTTTTGTGGCTAAAGGTAAAGGTTCCCTTGCTCGAAAGCCAGTAGAGTCCGACTCTAGGGTTGCGGTGCTCATCTCTGTTTCAAAGCCGAAGAGCCAGCGCTGTCCGAAGACGTTTCCGTGGTCATGTGGCCAGCATGACTAAACACCAAGGCACACGGAACACTGTTACCTTCCCACCGAAGTGGTACCTATTTATCTACTTGCAATTTCTTGCTTTCGAACTGCTAGGTTGGCAGGAGCTGGAACGAGAGACGGGAGCTCACTCCGTCATGTGGCAACTCGTGTCTCGAACTGCTGAACTACCGACCTTCCACAGCCTGCAGTTCAGCGTCTTAACCACTTGAGCCACCGCAGCTCCTTTTGTGGCTAAGCCAGATCCAAATTTGGCTTCCACTCTACCAGAGAAAACCACATTACTCTGAGAGCTTCAAAATGAGCAGCAAACTAGAAACCAGTCTATCCCAGATAATGTCTCCATTTTTACCTTGGGAACCTTTTAGAGAAATGGGAGAGGGTGACCATTTTCTCCAATTTGTTTCTAATTGTACAGGTATGGTGGTAAAAAGTGCCATCACGTTGTAGCCCTTATGGCGACCCTGTACAGTTTTCAAGGCAAGAGACATTCAGAGGCGGTTTGCCATTGCCTGCCTCTGCATAGCGACCCCGGACTTCCTTGCTGGTCTCCCATCCTAACAGTGCCTATGGCAGACCCTGCTTAGCTCCCAAGATCTGATGAGACTGGGCTAGCCTGGGCCATCCAGGTCAGGACAACAATTTGATTTAAACTGCTGTTATTCAATAATGAGGGACTTTCCTTTCATGAAAATAGGTTGTGCTTCAACATGCCTCTATATGCTCCAACAAAAAAAAAAGCACGCCTCTTAAAACCACAATCAGGATTCTGCTTTAAATAAGCGTGATTCCATAGCCACAAAGTCATGGATAAAAACATAAAGTTATTCATTTCTGCCGATTAAAGAGATGCTTATGAACTGAGGATGGTTAAACGTTCTCCCCTTGGGAACTATTAAAGATCTTCTTTATTAAGCCAGCAGGTTTTCTTCGCTGACAATCACTATTTAAGGAGAGCAGAGGAATGCCTTTTGGCCACAGTCCCACCAGGACATTCTCCTTAATAAACCTCATTGAAACGAGCGGGATCTACACAGCTGGCATGCTGTAGGTTGGAGGCCAAGAAGTAGGTCCTTCCCCAGGCACCCATAGATATTCAGAGAGGGTCACATGAACCCCAAGTCCCATTAATTTCAGAAGAACGTACTTTCACTTCTTTGCCTGGCTGTTTCTCTCATAGCTCACAGGTCCTCCCAAATGTTTTTTTTTTTAAGAAGAAGAATTGAGAGCTATTGTGGCGTAGCAGACAGAGTGCTGAACTTGGAGATGAGGCTGCTTTGGGGAACTTGCTGCCTCTCAGCCTAAACTAGCTAAACAGTGTTCAGGTGCAGGGATAACATTCATAAACTCTCTTGGATGAAGGATACAGACATGCCAAGTCTATATGCAGCTTCGAATGTTCAAAGTGTTACATGGACCTTAGCATTATTAGGATGCAGCATTATTATCCTATGTTGCACATGGGAAGGACTGGGGTCACCTTGTGAATCTTTGGAAGAGGTGAGATTTGAATCAGGGATAACACCTTAGCCACTAGATCATACTTTGAGAGCTCAAGAGGCTGGATTGCTCTCAACATCTCTTTTGGGGATGACAGATAACCACAGGACATGCAGGAAGGGGTCTGTCTTAAGGTCTTGGTAAAAAGTCAGCTGGGGAAAACTAGACCCATGTCCATTTCATGTCAATTTCATTTGAAAGGCTGGTAGCTTAGCTTGAAGATCTCCCCTGCTGGATCAAACTAAAGGTTTCTCTACGTTTCCCCTCTGGTTTTCAATAGCAGTTCACTAGGTATCTTCATGAAGACCACAAACAGGGTTCAAAATGACCTTCCTCTGTTTGTTGTCCCCAGTATCTGTTATTTAGAGATATACTGATTCTGGACAGGGAGGTTCCACAGCTATGCCTAATAGCCATTGAGACAATCCTTTTCATGATGGCACCGATTCCTTTTAAAAAGTCAGTTTAACTACTACTACCTTGTCGCAGTGGTTCTATAAATTAATTTGCAGCAATGGGAAAAAATGCAGCCTCCTGCCTGTCTTGAATTTATTACCACTGTTCAGTTTCTCACAGCAATGTGAAGTTCTAGTAGCAGGAGAAAGGATGAAATTTAGCTTGATTATTAAGTGTGTGTGTGTGCATACACATGTGCATACATGTATGCAGAACCTAAAGATCAGTGCTTGATTCCTAGATAAATAAAAGTCAGATTCTAATCTAGGGATCAGCAGCCTATGGCTCCAAAGCCACAGACTCAAATAGGGCTCTTTTAAAGCAATCTTTAACATAAAGTGTATTGGGGGGAAGGTTAGGTAGAATGTTAGAATTCCAAGTGTGCAAAGGGAACGGCAGACAAAACTTTGTATTGTATGATGTGTTACATCAAGGAAAAAGACAAAGGTGAACAGCTGGCCATAATCCAGGTGAAAACAATGCACAGATTTATGCCCGGCCACTAAATCAATCATGCAGGCTGCTGTATATTTATTACTTATCGTGAGATTTCATGTATTCCATTCCTAATAAAGGACTCACAACCAACAGTGTTTGGGCCACATAAAAGTTATGGATTATAAACCAGTATGTATGTCATTTATCAAAACTGTTCAAGCGGAGTGCTTTCAGTTAGGCACATGAGCTGTTGTTTCCCGCCTCTTTTTTGCTCTCTTAGTCTACTCTGACTCTTTAATTCATAAAAGGTTCCTGATCCCTGTCCTACTATGCCCGCAAACCGTTACTCAAAATCCCCTTCCCAGATCCCCGCCAGGGGCGAAGAAAATGCACTCTGCAGCTGCTCTGGGACACTTTCTCCACTCCACTGTCCCGCTCTAGAGGATCTCCTTCCCAGGCAGACGGACCAAAAAAAAGCCGCGGCTGCAGCCCGCCGGACTCCAGCATCCGCCCGCCTCTCTTCCCCCGGCCGGCCCTCCTTCCTCACCGGTCCACGGCGATGGCCATCATGGAGTAGATGCTGGCGAAGACGGCGGCGACGGGGAAGAAGTTTTGGAAGCGGCAGTAGAGGAGGCCGTAGTACCAGACGTTGTGGACGGCGTAGGTGAAGTTGATGAGGGTGTTGAAGGCGGCCATGGAGGCTTCGGCGAAGGCCAGGTTGACCAGGAAATAGTTGGTGACGGTGCGCATCCGCTTGTGGGCCAGGATGATCCACATCACCACCGCGTTGCCCACCACCGAGACCACCACGATGAGCGAGTAGGCCACCGACCAGAGCGCCACCTGCCACGCCGGCTGCTCGAACTGGTTCCCCTC
>NW_015172553.1:2513017-2528753 GCF_001447785.1 Gekko japonicus
GGCGTCGGAGACGGCGCGTCAGGGAAGGGGGGCCGAGGCGGCGCGCGGGCAGACCAGCCCCTCTCCGCCACCGCTGCCCAGATGCCGGCGCAGCTGGACAGCTGCTGCTTGCGCTCTTGCCCGCCGGGGAGAAGTTGGCAAGAAGGGGGACTTGGGGGGGACCGGGGAAGCGCTCCAGCCGCCTCCGGCTTCCCGTTCTGGGATCCCGACTCTGATTCCTCCTGCCTCGAGTCTGAGCAGCCCCTGAACTGTAGCCGTCGGACGGACGGCGGAGGCTTGCGGGCGCCTGAGGCGGACCTCCTCCGCCTGCCTCGAGAACCGCTTGGCGAGGGCAGCCCAGACGAGGGTGCTCAGAAGAAGCCTCCTGCCTTCACCAGCCCCTGCCCGGGGGGCTCTGGGAAGCTTACAGGCTACTTGAGGAGGACCCCCCCTCTCCTCTCCTCCGCTCTTTGTTCCCAGCACCTGGTATTCAGAGATAGACTGCCTCCTCCCTGGGAGGTTCCATTAAGCGCTCCTGGCTCATAGCCACCGATAGACCGAACCCCCCTGAATCTGACTGGTCTTGTATTTCTGGCATCTCGTGGCAGCGTGTGCGCTCGCTGCCACGAGATGCCAGAAATACAAGACCAGTCAGATTCAGGGGGGTTCGGTCTATCGGGGTGAGCACTCTCTGAAGTATGTAAGGACCAAGTCCTTTAGGGACTGCTAGTGGGTAGAACCTGCTGGAGAGGGAACCAAGGAGGTAGGGCTGAGCTCTGTGGAATGGGTGGGTGATCCCTGGCACCTGTGCACACACCAGGTCACTTTGCTTGGCACCCAGGGCCAGAGCTCCACCACAGCAGCCAAGGCACTGCTGGGGCCAGCAATAAAGGCATAGGCAACAAGCATAGCTTATGCCTGTCACCGCCTTTTGGACCCACACAAGGGGAATCTCTGAGATGCCGGCTGTGCCACCAGGGCATGGCTTGCTCCAAGCATGTCTGGCCAAGTCCAGCCATGGTCTCCCCCCAGCACATCAGCATTGTTCACTGGTAGACATTGCTTGTTGGTTTTTTAAAATGAGGACTTGGTCCAAAAAGGTTGGCAACTCCTGTGGTACAATTGAGTCTGTGAGCTTTGTGGGAAGGACAACATTTCAGAGCATGTAAACTGGGATGTGCAATTGGATATGAACTAACCAGCCCCATGAAAGGACAATGTCCTGTTCTTTAATGCTAATGTTCATAAGTTTTCCAGATCGCAAAACATTAATAGCAGTTGGTCATATCGAGAAAGATTTGGATCAGCCATTATTCTGATGCTTGGATCTAGATTTCAAGAACGGCTGAGGAAGAGAAGAGAGGGTGATGAGTTAGAGCTGACAGGGATGTTTACCAGTTGGCAGAGTTATACACAGAACTCATCCTCAGAGAGGACTGAGCTGATCTTTCCAAAGCCTGGCTTATTCCAGTCATAGGCTGGGGGAGGAGTTGATTCTGTAAGCAGTCCTGGCTCCTGTTTGCTATTCTGTTCTCTCTGGAATTGCAAAATATAGAAGCAAGCTTTTCACTTTGGTTACCATGCTGGCATACAGGCACACAGTGCTGCAGACTGGTGGAGATAAAATAAATGCTATACTTGCCTGTGCATGCATGAGCTACCACTGTTTTGCTTGCATGTCCTGGCAGACAGTGATGAAGACTGGGGAAAGAGGAATGCTGTGCCATCTTCATAGGCATGAGATGCAGTCAGTGACAAGATGGATGGAAAAACAGACAGACAAGAGAGAGCAACTTTGTATGTGGTTAACCCAAACCTCTCCTTCTACCATCTGCCCAGGAAATCCAAACTGGACAGTGATGTTCTAGAATACCTGCTGTAAAAAGGTAAAGGTAAAGGTTCCCTTGCTCGAAAGCCAGTCGAATCGACTCTAGGGTTGCGGTGCTCATCTCCGTTTCAAAACCGAAGAGCCAGCGCTGTCCGAAGATGTTTCCGTGGTCATGTGGCTGGCATGACTAAACACCAAGGCGCATGGAATGCTGTTACCTTCCCACCGAAGTGGTATCTATTTATCTACTTGCAATTTCTTGCTTTCGAACTGCTAGGTTGGCAGGAGCTGGAACTAGAGACGGGAGCTCACCCCGTCTTGCGGCACCCCTGGGTCTTGAACTGCTGAACTACTGACCTTCCACACCCTGCAGTTCAGCGTCTTAACCACTTGAGCCACCGCAGCTGTACTGCAAGACTATCACCCTCTCCCAATTCTCAGAAATAATTATGTTCATATTCAGAGTAGGGATGATTAAAAAATCCATATAGACTGCAAAATTGAATAGAATCAGAGGCACCACTGTGCCATATTGGAACAGCACTGTGGTGATGTTCCAATATGCACACACCACCCATCACCACTGGGGAAAGGACATATTTGTTGTAAACGGTCTTGAGAGCTTCAGCTACGGGCACTATAGAAATGAAATAAATAATAATATAGAAATGAAATAAATAATAATAATAAATAACAATACAGTCAGTAAGAAGGTTCACAAATGGGCATGGGGTGGCAGGAAACAGGCAGGTGGAGGTGTGTGGGGCTGGAAGGGAAGTAAGAGTGGGGGTCCCAGGGAAAGGAGGAGAGGGCCCCCTGGGCACTCTGTGACCTCTTCTTCCAAACCTGGAATCAGCCCCGATTTAGATATTACATAGTACATAGGTTGGATCTGGGGTTCCCCACCCTGTGCCATGTGTGATAGTCAGACAAGAGCTGTAGGTTTTCCTTAATTCCTATATTTGTGGTGGTGCCCAGTTCAGACTGGGATTTTGGCACTCATGGAGGAGGGGCTTCAGTCTTCCCTCCTGTGCCATTTTCTGAACCTGAAAAGCTCCAGGGGGTGCTACTTGGCCTACCGGGAAAACCTTGTCGCTTACAGAACTACTTCTAAGAGCCGGGATTTGAAGATTAGTTCTCCAATGTCCACAGTCTCTACAGATTTCTTGGGAAAGATGCTGTTGGGCTGTTGCCTTGGAGGGCTACTGGAGGCTCAGAGTAAGCCAAGCTAAGATCCGGTGGTCCTGGCAGTGTGGCTGAGGGCCATTCATCTAAAACTCAGTCAGTGGTGTGACCATAGATGTAGGTTTGCCCATTGCTTCTCCTCACAGGACCACCATTTGGCACTGAAGCAAGTGGCCACTGCTGGGCATCACGGCCTGCCCCAGCCCAGCTAGCCATTGGTCCATTTTCATAGCCCACTCCACCCATATTTCCAACAGTTCAGAACTCTTGGAGACTGCTGTCTGGGTCAGGAGAGGTGTGCAAGTGTTGTTGAGAAGGGGGGGGGGGTTCTGCCCCCAGCACCTCCTTCTTACTGATTCCCGAATAAGCTCTGGAGAAGCAGTCAGGCTGCCTCGGCTATTGCCTGCCAGGGTAGCTCCTGGTCCTTGCAAAGGCACCCCTCCAGATCGACCTCCCAGGCACCAAGGTGCTTCACAGCAACAGAGAAATGCCTGCCACTGCTGCCAAGCTGGGATGAGGAAGGGGAAGTTCACCAACAGCCAGGTGGAAGTTCCTCAAGCTGCTTGCTGGGGGTGTAAAAGTATGTGCTGAAATTTCCCACTGCTATTTGTAATAATAATTAATAATAATTATTCTATGGCATGGCATTGTGTCTGGTATAGCCAGGAGATCCGAAGACTGTCTGGCTGCCTTAAGTACTAGCTCCTTTTAGTGTTATGCACCACTAGGTGGTGAGCTAGGCTTATTTTTGGGGCTGAGAGAGCTCTGAGAGAACTGTGACGGACCCAAAGTCCCCCAGCTGGCTTCATGTGTAGGAGTACAGAATCGAACCTGGTTCTCCAGATTAGAGTCCACCACTCTTAACCACAATGCCATGTTGGCTCTCGGACTGCTATTTGTGCCTACTCCTGCTATTTGTGCCAAGAGTAGACCCAGACTGGGGCAGCTGCTGCATGGCATCTGAATTGCCCTTGCCCATTGCTGCAGCATCCCAGTGCCATGCTGCACTGGAGGGGGCAGCAGAAGCTGCTCTACAAGAAGAACTGCAGGGGGCTCTCTCCTCTCAAAGATGGTGCCAACCTTCCCCCCCCCCACACACACACAGATAAAGTGGGATTCGGTTTAGGCACAAACAAGAAAGAAGAAAGTGGATGAGGCTGACAAGGTGCAATTTTCCATTCTCAGGAGACATTCAAATCACACAGTGTGTAGTGTTGCTTTCCAGAAAGTCCTACTGAAGCTCAGCTGCCACCATTCCAAAAGCCACTGCCTGCCTGTGACACCTTCTCCAAGAAGGCAGACATTTGGAAGGGTGGTGCTTAACCAGCTCCCCCTTCTGGCTTATACTACAGCCCATCCCAAGCTGTGCACTTGTGTTGGGGGTGAGTTGCTGCCAAGGGTGCCAACTCTGCACTCCCTTCCTCTGCCCGTGCCCCCTCCACTGCCATCTCGGGTATTGCTCCCTGCCTCTTGCTCATTATTTACACAGGGAGCTTGTGCTTGGTGGAAATTGCCTGGAGTCTGTGCACACTGCAGTGAGCTGATCAACACACACAGACAGCCCAATTGACTATTAATGCGTGTGTATTCAGGATGAGTAACACACACAGACAAGCCTTAACAATTTGTGCGCACCACAGATAATCATAGCAACACACAACAGTGACACCAGCAGACGTAATACAGAGGACTGAATTAGCACAGCCCCGAGAACTGACGTTGAAGGGAAAAGGGGGAAATCCTTCACATGCTAGCTAATAACGGCACTCTCGCACACGCACAATAGCAAATTACTCCCTCTTTCTCTCTGGCACAGGGGGAAAAAAATCAGCAACACTGTAGCGATGGCAATAGAACTGTGCCAGACACACAGTCTAAGAAAATAATATTTGCACAGACAAAAGGGGCACTTTTGAGGGGTTTCTTTCTTATATAGAATGAAGGAGACAACCCCGCTAAAGCCAATTAACCCCTTCTGGGAGTTGTGGAAACACAATGAAGAACCCATACAGCTACAATCTTCTAGGATAGCAACATCTGTTTTTCTGTGTTCACTGGAAAACTTCCATGTCAGTTATACTGTCTCCTTACTCACTCCCTTTCCCTATGACTGCTGTGAATGCCAAACCAGGTACTAGAAAAATGAAGAAATTAAAATATTGTTGAACAGCTACACCTTTTGATTTCCTTTTTCCTTATAATAATGACTGTAGGGACACAGGAATCAAATGCTCCTGTCTGTGCCCATGTGGGAGGGAGAAAGTGATGCAGCCACGTTTGGGTCTCTGGGCCAGCTAGGCTTCTCTTTCCCCACTCCCAGTTTCAACCATTTTTCTCTCTTGGTACCAACCCACAGCCTGCAGTTCAGTGTCTTAACCACTTGAGCCACCCCAGCTCTTGAACTGCAAGTAGATCAATAGGTACCACTTCAGTGGGAAGGTAACAGCATTCCGTGCGCCTTGGTGTTTAGTCATGCCGGCCACATGACCACGGAAACATCTTTGGACAGTGCTGGCTCTTCAGCTTTGAAATGGAGATGAGCACCGCAACCCTTGAGTTGGATTCGACTGGCTTTCGCGCAAGGGAACCTTTACCTTTTTACCAACACACTGGTCAATTAATATGGCAAGAACCAGCTAAGGGCTAGCACCTCTGCCTTTCGGTGCTTTGTGTAGCAGCTCAGTACTTTGAATTTTCCTCCATTACCAAGGTGATCCAGTACTCTGTAGGAAGTGTAGGATGTGTGGATCCCCTGCTGTCCCTCCCTTCTTCTCTTTGAGTCAACATAACTCAACAGGGCTTTAATGTCAATCACAGAAATCAGAATGGTTGCATTCAAAAGGAAACGTTCTTTAAGAAGAAAATAAAATTTTAATACCTCATCTGCCAACACATTGGACTGAGCAACGAACAAAAGAAAAGGTGTTAACATGCAGTCTTCTGATCCAAACTCTTACATTACCCTAATGATGGGGAAGAAGGTGTTTAATTCTTTAATGATGGTGTTCAATTCTTTGAGTTACAAGGACTCAGAAATAGTCTGTTCCCTTGATCCCTGCACTAGGGTTTCCTCATATGCTTTTTCAGCAGCCCCATAGCTAGACAATTTTTGGTAGGGGGGCACTGCCCCCATGTGCGTTCAGAAGTGATGTAGGCACATGGGGTGGCTCTCTGTCGGTTGCCCCCTTCTCCCACCACCCCAAAGCACTCACCCACAGTAGGCTTCCTCACCCCAGGCCCCAGTTGACAGAGTGGAGGTTCTCCTGGAAAGTGGAGATAAAGCCCTTCTTGCGGCCCTCCAGGCTGAAGCCAGCACTCAGCACCCCCTTGGGCACCTTGGCCCTCTGCCCCTACACCCATCCTGCACATCCATTCAGCCCAAGCCCTGGCAGTGTCGGTGCAGAGTGCATGCCTTAGGCACTTCACTGCACACACACCCTCCCGGACGCTGCTTCTGCAAGGCTTTGTCTGGGTCACTGGCTATCCCAGCCATTCTTGGCCAGAGACCTTTGCTTGCTGCCCAAAGGGATGAGCTGTGTGGAGGCAACTGGAAGGCCAGTTAGGCCAGGCCAGACCAGGCAACAGCCCCTCCAGCTCCGGTGGGCAAGACAAGCAAGCCACCATCAGCCAAGGGCAGGAGGAAGGGAAAGACTCAGCTGCAATTTCCCCTGGGCACCAGGCAGGGTCAGGGACCTCAGGAAGCATGATGTGCCCAGCAGTCAGCCAAGACTGGCAACACATGAGAGAAAGAAGTGGGCAAGGACTGTCCCCTGCCACTGCTGCCCTTGGAGGAGAAAGGTCCGCCAAGGGCTGAGCCAGGCCATTTTGGGGGGCAGAGCAGATTAGGGATGGGGCATTGCTCCAAGGGACCCGTGGTAGCTACAGGCCTGTTTTTCAGCAACATGTGGTCTTGGCTGCCTTTGTGGAGTGTGATGGACTAACTCCTCCTTTATGTTAAGGTGGAGAATCCCCCGGGCAAGAGAAACTTGCAGTAAAATGGAGACTGCTTAATCCCTCATAGCAAATGGCAAAAAGGAAGCTTCTTCCTCACATCCAGAGATATTATCTCCCTTTCTACCCCTCCCTTTGTAGACCCTCTTTTTTACTATCCCCCCAAAAGGAAGGACTGCCCTTGAATTGTCCTCCTGAGCTCTATAGCTTTAGGTGTGATTGTGGGTGAAATGTGGTGTTGCCTGCCTTTTGTTCTCCTCTGGCTAGGATCACCTGCAATTGGCCCTGTGCTTGGGAAATAATTCATACTTTGTCTAGCTAGCAAGCAGAAGCCCTTTACATCCTCTGAGCCTCTACTGCACACTCAGTTATTAAAAAAAAAACTTTGACAAAATTTCTGGGGTGTAAGACATTTCACCACGGTGACGGTGCTAGCAATGTTTTTTTTTTTTGCTTTGTTATTTAATTTGTTATTGAATGAATACACATTTCTAGTGCAACCTCCATTGTCTTTTCTAGAGACATATGGCTGGAGGAATTCTGAAGCCCAAAATGGAAACCTGAACACCCCCCCCCCCCCCTAACAAGAGGAACAATCAGAGGTGAAGTGAGCAACTGGTCCCTTTCTCCCAATAGTTACTTGAGGCAACTGGCAGAAGCAGCATTGAAGGCTGTTGAGGGAGCTGTCCAGCTAGGACAAGAAACAAGCTCAAAGAAAGATTGCGGAAGCCATGGAGGAGCTGTCCAGCTAGTTAGCTAAAGAGCTGCTTCTAAAAAACAAACATTTTATGTTTTTACATAACAAGGACCTACTTGGGAGAGATGTTGCAGATGCAACTTAGACTTTGCCATGAAATTCCACCTCCTCCTGCTGGTTTATAGGACAGGAAAGAAGGCAAGGCAAAATACCAGTGGGGCAGTGTGGGAAACAGAAAATTTACAGTATATTTTTGAAGCCCTGTGCATTTTGCAAGCAGCCTAGTGAGAAGATTTCTAAATATATCTAGTACATATCCCTCAGTGCAGCTATTTCCTCTGGAGGTGGTGGGCTCTCCTTCATCTGACAGCAATGCTGATTCTGTGAACTTAGGCAGATCATGAGGGGGAGGGCAGGAAGGGATGCATCAGTTCTTGTGGCCCTTTCTTACATGCCCAGGGAAATGATAATTGCCACTTTGGGGTCAAGAAGCAATTTGTCTCCAGGCCAGTTTGTCTGGCTATCCTGGAGACTTTTTGTCATATTCTGGGCATGGAATAGTGGTCACTGGAGGTATGGAAGGGGAGGTATTTGTGAATTTCCTGCATTGTGCAGGGGGTTGGACTAGATGGCCCTGGAGGTCCCTTCCAACTCTATGGTTCTATGATTCCCATTGACATTTTGCCTTGTTTCTTTTGCCTTGGTCACTGGTGCAGCTCCCTTATTTTCTTGTTCACATCATTAATGGCGAGGACCATGGTCATTTTTCAAACTGGGATTCTTCCTCATTAATAGAACAATGGGAAGGGAAGCTCACATGTCATTTCTAGTACAGGCCTCTCCAATTTGGGGTATAAGGGTGATTGTGGGTGGTCCTACACAGAGGGTCAATCCCCAGCATACCTCAACTCCCAGGAGTCAGCAGGGTTCACTGTTGCCAATTTTCTGTCCAGTTTCTCAGAGACCTCCACAGGGACTACTGATGTCTTCTGGCCTCTCCAGGGCCTGGGGCCTGCAGAGAGTATCAGGGGTATAGCGGCGTTTCCTCTTTCTGAAGGATGGCTCTTTGAATCAGGCTCTGGGAGGCCAGTGTAAAAGACATGGCCATGATATTCCCATTTGGTTCCATGGGATTTGTTTGGGAGAACTTCCTGAGAGATTGTATCCAGATCTGTCTTTCACCCAGCCTGCCTCTTTCAAAGCTATCAAAATGAACTGCCTGTGGAAGGCAGAACTCTTTGCCCCATGGTAGGACAACTGTCTCTACTCCAAAGTGATTTTCTTTTCACTGGAAAGCAGAGGAGTCAAACTCAGATGAAAACAGGTGAGAGGCATAAAGAAAAGTCACACCAGGTTTTTCAACCAATGTATTTGCCCAGCTTTCTCACAGAGTCAAAATATGCATGTCAGACATGCTCTATGCTGCTGAACTCTGAGTCAACCATCATCCTTCCTCCATGCTCCAAATAGGCTGTCGGCTTTTTTTTTAAAGCACCACATGTGATTAATTAACCCATGCATTGAACCTTTGTTTTGTTAAAACATATTTAAAATAGTCACAAAACTTCTGGAAATGATGTCTTTGTGACATCACAGTCACTAGCCAACTAGCACCATCTATTGTTAATTTTTAGTGGAGAATCCAGTTTTCAGAGCTCAACTTTGGAGAGGAAAAGGAGTACCTTCCTACTGAACATAATGAAGACACCTCCAAATCAGCCCCATAACTCTACTGTTCCATCTGGCTTTAACCTAAGTCATTGTCTGTTCTGGAATCCTTCATAATCCTTTCCCTTAAAATAGGTTTGTTCTTTTGCTTGCTTCTGCTCACAGAGTTCTGCCCCTAAACAGGTGACACCAATGAGTCATTAGCCACAGTATCATCAAAGGCTGCCTTTTCACCTCTATTTCTCTGCAGCTATTCAATTAACTGTTGAAAAGGCATCATATTGGGAGCTTTCAGTGTTGCGGTCTGAGAAGTGCAAGGTACTTGGCTTGCACCTGCTCTGCTCCCCATTTTAGGAGAGTACAGAGGTAGCAACCTGGAAATGTGGCTGTATGCATGGTTCAATAGTGGGAATCAAATCTGGATTGTGGGCATATGTTTTGCGAAGTACAGATAGTTCTGCTTGTCAACATATCAATGTATAAGTGCATCATTTCCTAAATAAGGTCATATGTAATTGTAGGTTGCAGAAGCAGACCTGATGTTCTGGGTAGAAACTGTTTTCCAAAGAGCTGGCATTCATAAATATTATCTCCGGCTGAGTCTGGTTTTCACAGAGCACAATAAATATATACATTTCAATACCTGTGGTTAAAACAAACCCTTAACTGGAAGGCTTGCATAGATCAGTGCTCTTTGTATCTCTCATATCAAGTATAAAATGCAAACAAATAGTGCAATAATTCCAGGTAATGTTTAGACACTATTGTAGTTTTGATAGATTTATTTTATTTTTATTATTATTTATGCTATTTACAGTCATTTTTCTCATTGGGACTCAAGGCGGATTACACAGAGTGAGTCAATACAACAGACAGATGAGACATTCAATAAACAATGCAATAGGATTAGGGTTGTAGAATCAACCAGAAGTCTAAATACAAAACTGAGGCTAAGTATAACTATTAACATGACACATTACATGATACAGAATTCCATAGTATGATCTTCATTTCAGCAAGCGCTGCATATTGATGAAATCCAGTCCCAAAGCTATGAATGATTTGTCCTAAGGGCTTTACACAGAGATTGAAAAGCCTGGCCTGTTCGTTGTATATTCATTTCACTAGATACCCACCAAACAGCGGGAATGTAGGGGAATGAGATCATAAAAATGGACTGTAGTTAAAGCCAGCCCATCTCAATTTCCCCAGATAGTTTCCCCTCCCATCTCTTCCCTTTACTCCATCCCTCACTGTCCCTTGGAAACCTGGCCTTTGACTATTGCCTCATCTATTCCTTGCCTCCTCTTCTCTACTTTCACTCCGTCCTTCAGTCATATTCAACAATATGAATCTCCCTTCAAATATTTATGACATGGAAACCTGAATGGAATTTTTTTAATAGAATGGATATAATTAATCAGAACTAAAAATGGCAGTCTGCAATATTTGAAGATCTCCTTTATTCTGATATCTGGTGGCAATGTTCTGATTGGGGGGGGGCAGTGTGACTCAGCAGATATGTAAATGACAGGGATGTTTTCCAACCAGCATAGTTACACATATCTTGCACTGATGGGTCTGTCTTTCCAAAGTGTTTATACCAGTCATGTTGCGGCCCACTGGCTTGAGAAGGGATTTGATTCTGTGTAAACTGGTATTCTTGTTCCTTTGCTTTTCTGTTCTCTGATGTTGTGCCTGTTAGGCATGGGGGCAAATGTTTTGCTTCCACAATCAGCAGCACGGTAGACTGTAAAAGTATGCTGCACTTGACCCTGCTGGATCCTAGGCCGTGTCTGATCTCTTTTCCCAGTAGTCCAAGAGCACGACAATCAGCAATACATAGAGAGACTATAGAGCCCCAACATGTGCCGCTCTATTCAATAACCTGTCCCCTCCAATGCATCCCTGTTAAAATGATCCTGCACCTTTGCATAGTATGTAGTACTGCCTTTAGTGGATAAAAGAGGGTGAAGCCACATACCAACATCAAAGAGTGGGCAGAGGGGATTCTATGAGCTGCACCCAACCTGCCTTTCTGCTACAGATGGCGCCACACAGTGTTCCCTCTAAGCTGAGCTAGTGTGAGCTAGTTTTTTTAGCCTCTGGCTCACACATTTTTATCTTAGCTCAGGAAGGATGGCTCCAGAGCAAACTAATTTATGCAGTAGCCAAATTGCTCACTCACAACTTTAATGCCAGGAGCTCACAAAGTAGAATTTTTGCTCACAAGACTCCACAACTGAACCCGGTGCCTGTTTGGTGAGAGCTTCATTTATTCTTTATATATTATTCATGCCACTTTGTCAGCTTACCTGTCTTCTTGGCCTGCCCAGCACCTGCCTTTGCTTGCTCTGCAAATGAGATTTTTTTAAAAAAATGTTTAATTATCTTGAAAATGGGAACACTTTGTCCTACTTGCTTGAAATCTGAGAATGATAATCCCTTAAGGTAAAGGTAAAGGTTCCCTTGCTCGAAAGCCAGTCGAATCCGACTCTAGGGTTGCAGTGCTCATCTCCATTTCAAAGCCGAAGAGCCAGCGCTGTCCTAAGACGTTTCCGTGGTCATGTGGCCGGCATGACTAAACACCAAGGCGCACGGAACGCTGTTACCTTCCCACCGAAGTGGTACCTATTTATCTACTTGCAATTTCTTGCTTTTGAACTGCTAGGTTGGCAGGAGCTGGAACTAGAGACGGGAGCTCACTCCGTCATGCGGCAACTCGGGTCTTGAACTGCTGAACTACTGACCTTCCACAGCCTGCAGTTCAGTGTCTTAACCACTTGAGCTGCCGCAGCTCCCTTAAGGGAGGGCTACAAACCCAGGGAATTTCATTCCAATGTAAAGGGAAGGAGGGATATAACCAGAAATCCTGTTTCCCATTGAAACAAGTGGAAATGAAGTACAAATAACTAAAATAAAGAACTTAAATAACTCATTCAGTGAAAGCTAAAAAAGAAAGAACTAAAAATGAAAATAGCTTTCCTTGTGCTCATCCCTATTCAGCAGTGCCCATGTCACTGAGTTGCTTCTCCAAGCTCTACACATAACAGTTATGCTTCCAAACAGTACCTATCCTGGATGTAAATGACCTATGTCCATATTAGTTTTTGATCTAGACTTTTTAAGTATAGATGTCTCTAACCCTCTCCTTAGCGTGCTAGGTGTGCATTGCAAATAGGTTTGAGATGAGGGTGGGGATTGGCTTAATGGCTGCTGATGTCACAAAGGCAGAGCAAAGCAGGGACAGACAGTCCCCTTTAAAGTTCCTTGGCAAAGGGCCAATTGCAGAGTTCTCTCCAGGGGAAAATGTTCAGGTCTCCCAATCACAGGCCCATTTGGCATCTAGCAAATGCTGGCCTGGATGAATCACAAGCGGGAATTAAGATTGCTGGGGAAAAGATCAACAACCTCAGATATGCAGATGATACCACTCTAATGGCTGAAAGTGAAGTGGATCTAAAGAACCTCTTGCTCAGAGTAAAAGAGGAGAGCGCAAAAGTGGGCTTGAAGCTCAACATCAAAAAAACTAAGATCATGGCATCCGGCCCCATCACTCCTTGGCAAATAGAAGGGGAAGCTGTGGAAGTAGTGACAGACTTCACGTTCCTGGGATCCCAGATCACCGCAGACTGTGACTGCAGCCATGAAATTAAAAGACGCCTGCTCCTTGGGAGGAAAGCGATGGCGAACCTAAACAGCATGATAAAAAGTAGAGACATCACCCTGCCAACAAAAGTCCGCATGGTCAAAGCAATGGTATTCCCAGTAGTCATGTATGGCTGCGAGAGCTGGACTATAAGGAAGGCCGAGCGCCGAAGAATAGATTCTTTTGAACTATGGTGCTGGAGGAGACTCTTGAGAGTCCCTTGGACTGCAAGAAGAACAAATCAGTCAATCCTCAAAGAAATCAACCCTGACTGTTCCCTGGAAGGCCAGATAATGAAACTGAAGCTCAAATACTTTGGCCACCAAATGAGAAGGGAGCACTCACTGGAGAAGACCCTGATGCTTGGAAAGATTGAAGGTCAAAGAAGACGGGGACGGCAAAGGATGAGATGGTTAGACAGTGTCATCGATGCAACGAACATGAAGTTGAGCCAACTTCAGAGGACGGCAGAAGACCGGAAGGCCTGGAGAGAGCTCGTCCATGGGGTCGCGAAGAGTCGGACTCGACTGTGCGACTGAACAACAACAAAAATTTGCTCCATTGTTTTACCAAACCCATGCTGAAACAGAAACTCCCCTCTACCTTCCATGCCACTTTCACTTTGATTGTTTGTCAGATATTATGGCAGTGTCCAGACTGCATGCCAGTTTCACTTCCCTTGATCTCTTGGTTTTATGGTAACTGTCTGCATAGATTTATGGCTGTTTTTTGGCCATTCAGGGGTGACTCTGCAGTCAGTATGGTGTTGGCCCGGGGTATTTGAATGTGGTTTTGAGCTGCATCTTTTTCTGTTCTTGTGTGGGTTTGGTAAAACAACGGAGCAAATGCTAAATACAGAATGGGCCACAGTCTTTCTCTCTCATCTTTACTCTGTTGCCAGTTCCAGTTCAGGAGTGGAAGGTAGACAGACAGACCAAACATATGGGGCATTATAGAAAAGTAGAACATTTCCAGTGAATGCAGTTATCTGCACCCAAGTTTTAGCTAATCCCTTTCAATCTGTGTTATTCCCCACAATAGTATGAGTGTTATCCATGGACAGAATCTACTGGAAATGTGTCCTCACTTCAACAGGGCTTATGTAGAATTATTTTCCAGTGGATCAATTATTCCTCACATATGCTTTGCATATGTCGTGGGCATAATCCAGATGCACAATTTTCTTAATAAGAAAAAAGGCATCCCACAAGCAAAATGGCCAGATGTTTGCATCTCATTAATTCAGACATGGTGTTCTGGTAGCTTCCTCAGCTTTTTAACAATGAGAACATGGTGTAAACAACAAAACTGTGATACAATCAGCTAAAACATTACTGGCTAGGGAGGGTTTGGGAAACCGAAGATGCATCCACAGGCACAATAAAAAATGTCTTCGGCTGTTGATTCCAGAACACAGGTAGCATTCTGTACAAATCCAAATAAATAATATGAAACAACTTCCAGTAGAGAGTGGGGAGACAAGAATCTTTGTGTGTCACGGGCTTTTAGAATAGACTGTAATGGACAGTATCTCAGAACACAAATAACTGCCTTTAGGGCAAGGTGCTTGAATTGGAGGTGAAAGCTCAGCTTCTAGATACTTCATAATGATGTGAACTTTCTAGCCATTATGGCATCCAATCTTGTTTACAATGCAACCCCAAGAGGTGTTATACTCTTCCAAGTCTATTTTTAGTCACTCCAATAGCTGACCTACACTAGGAGACAGATGGAAGGAGTGTGAGTAATAATTCTCCTGGACCTCTCAGCAACTTCCAGTATGATTGACCATGATATATCTGTTGTTGGGGCCTCCTCCTCCTCTATTACATACTTGGTAGTAGGGGGGGGGGGGGGGGAAGCATGTATCCAAATGTAGGATGGGGAGCTATAGCAATAGGAGATGGGCAGACGAGAAAAAGGAGGGGTGGGTGTCAAACAATGGATGTCTGTCCCTGTTTCTATCTTTGTCTCAGCTGGCAATACCTGACAGTCATGCCAGTATACTGTCAGGTCTAAGGGTGCTTTTGCTCCATGCAAGATTGGTCCATGGAAAGGTATCTACCATCCAGGACTTGATCAGTTTATCACATTTCCCTCCTGCCCTTTGTCCAAAGAGCTCAGTTTGTCCAGGGATTCTCCGTCCAAAGAGCTCAGTTTGTCTCAGTGGCATGGAGCACCAAGACCAGCTGTCATGAGTCAGCCAGGGCTCAGCAATAGTGAGGACTCCTCAGAAAAAGACTCCTCAGGAGAAGGGGAGCCTCCTGTAGTCAGCTCTGAGTTAGCAGAGCAAGCAGGAAGATGAACCGCAGGCTTGTCAGGATTCACAGCCAACACCTGGTACAGGGCCACCAACACCCTCCAGCCCTGATCCAGCAGGTGAAACTCAGTTGGTTGCTCCCAGACCTCCAGTATCATCCACACCCTTAGAGAACAGCAGACAAAGACTAAGAACAGAGCTCAAGAGAGACAGCAAAGTGCACGCCTCTGGGCCCAATGCCAGCTGCTTGCTGATAACACAGATGAATAGTTGCTGGACTAGCCCCAAGCAGCTAGCTTCAAGCATGAGCTTTAGGCATGTGGCCAGGGCTGACCCGAGGTTGTCCTGCGCTCTAGGCGAGCACAGATGCCAACCTACCGGCAGGGCCTGGAGACCTCTCCGCCAGAACCAGGCTGGGAGGAGGGTCACCCAGGCGCCGCTCGCCTCCCCCCCGCTGCCACCACTCGCCTCCCCTCTGGCCGCCACCGCTTGCCTCCCCCCTCCCGGCCACTGCCGCCG
>NW_015172553.1:2528912-2550631 GCF_001447785.1 Gekko japonicus
GCTGCTGCTTCCCCCCATCCTGGCCGCCGCTGCTGCTCGCCTCCCGCTGCCTCCCCCCGCCCCCGCTGCAACCTCTCTGCCGGGCGAAGAAGCCACAGGGGGCGGCGGCTGGCAGCGTGGGAGAGGGTGTGGCGGCAAGGAGGGAGCAGGATCGCGGGGGTACGCAGCTCTAAAGTGCAGAGCCATGGCTGCCTGCGCGCCACGCCCCCCATGCACCGCCGGCGGGTTCCCCAGCCGCCTCCGCCGCGCGCTCCTGAGTTGCTAAGGGCACCAGAGGGGCGGGTGCCCGCAGTTTGGCACCCCTGAGGGCCAGCGCGCCGTAGGCCAGACACTAGCTGGCCTAGTGATAGAGCCGGCCTTGCATGTGGCTATAAAAACCAGCCAAAGGAGGCTGTTAGTAGAGGAAACAGCATGTATGATAGGTGATAAGCCACTGACTCTGCCTTGCCTGATTCTTGGAACGTGACTGAATAACTCTACCCAGCCTGACTTCTGGAACCCTGAACTCTGGACTGAATGACTTTGCCTTTGGAAAGCCATCTCATCTCAGCTGCTGGGAGGCGAGCATGCATGCCGCAGAGAACCATCACCACAGCAAGCACCAGCGATGAGAACCAACTGGCTACAGTGTGGTGGTGGTTTTATTTATTATCATTTGGGAGGTTGTACAGTCAGCTTCATTTTCATTGCTGATTCAATGTGGTGTGTTTCAGTTGTCCCTGACCTGGATAGCCCAGGCAAGCCTGATTTGTCAGATCTCAGAAGCTAAGCAGTGTCACCCCTGGCTAGTATTTGGATGGGAGACCTCCAAGGAATGCCAGGGTTGTGACTTGGAGGCAGGTGATTGCAAACCACCTCTATTAGCCTCTTGCCTATGGGGTCGCCAGGAGATAGCTGTGACTTGATGGTACTTTCCACCACATTTCAGCTGTGTGGTATATTTCCACCAGTCCTTTATCATGGACTTTCACCTGGTGAAGTTCAGAGTCATGGGAGCTTGCAGTCTTTGAAAGTGTAAGGAACATATTAAAGTTGGTCTGGCCATAGAAGTAGATGGATTCCTGATGGCCCATTGTGGAGTTTCTGGCTGGCATGTCTAGTACTGTGTGTGGCCCTGGTTGACTTCTGGAATCAGGAGATGAAGAACAGATATGATAACCTCTAGGTGTTCTTCACAGAGCCCATCCTTCTCCTTGCTTTTCTGAGGAATTTAAGGGAGACGAAGAATTGAACAGATGGCTTGAACACTGGTGGAGGAAAATTCATTGTGAATCCAACAAACTTTGGAGTGTATCTTTGAGCCTGTTCTGGTGATGGCAGGTGAACCTCTACCACTTCTTCAGCCCAAAGTTGTTTAGCTTTTCCATTTGGTGAGAAGACTACTACATCTTGTAATCTTCTCCAGCTTGGAATACCACCTTGCACATTTTGATGGAAAGGAAGAATAAAATTGTTTTAATAAGCTAACAATAAATGAACAAGTTAATGAATGCCATATAATAGCATCTCATGGAACAGAAGCAGCAAATAGCTGTAATGCTGGGTATCTTGAAGTCGTACCTTCCCATCTGATCTGATCATTTTAATCAGTGGAGATTCATTTCCTCAGGAGTCTTCGTTCAATGAAGAAGTGGTCTTGGGATTTATGCCCACCCTCTATAAATCAACAATATTTGCTTTGGAGAACAAGTCAGTTTGGGCCTGTTGGAGAGAGTGTTTTGAGCCAGATAACTTCAGCAGAACAATCACTGAATGGCCTTGGATAATTTGCTGTCTTTCAGGCTGTGTTTCCTGTCCATAAAAGGAAAAAAAATTATCAAACTACCTTGCATGACAAACAACATAAGGACTCCCAGGCTGCCATTCTAAGCATGCTTACTTGGAAGTAAGATATATTGAAATCAATGGGGTATACTTCCAAGCAAACCTGGTAAGGAGAAATGAGTTGCAAAATACTTTGTATTCTGAAAGAGAGTTATATTGTGATTCATTATGTTGATAGCTTTGGGGTTTTTTAAATCTTTCTTTTTGCAGCATTAAGTTAAGAATAAAACCATAAAGCACAATCCAGAGCTACCACATTGTTAAATGATACCATGGAACAAAGTCTTTTTTCACACCTCTGTCAGGAAGATGTCAAACTCCTTTCCCCCTTTTCCTGGAGCATCACAGTCACACACAAGAAGCTACTGGTCATGGTGGTCTTGCCCTCTGTCAATTTTCTACCTGGGATGAATGGAAGGGTTAGATGCTCAGGGTTCAGTAATCATCACATTGCTGTCCAGGAACAAGGTTTCCAGAGAGGATTTCTTAACATTCTGCTGTATTTGATGGCTAGATTATTTTGCTAGAATAAAATTTTCATTTCACAAGTCCCTTAGGCAATGCCCTCATTCTACATTTGGGAGACCTGGCTCTGAATCAGGTGCATTCTTCTGTAAAGCTGCTGATGTCTTTGGTCCTGTGATTCTGTCCTGTCCCTTTATTACCTCCAGTCCTCTGCCAAGACATCTCTGTTGCCAGCTATAGCCAGTTTTCCGGTACAGGCCAACACTGTAGTCCAGCCTTCTTCTCAATGTGCTAATATAGCATCCCCGACAGATGGCTATCTAGATTCAGCTTTAGACCAGTGAAGGAGAGTCCACCAGCTCTCAAGGCAGGATGATCAAAGAAAGCACTGAAGATGCTCCCCTGTGGCTGATCTGCTGCTCAGAATGCCTCTGTACTTGTTGTGGCAATGACTGCAGAGTGAGGAATTGTCACTATATGCAATCGTCACTATACGGAAACAACCTAAACGTTCTGCTGCCAAGATGGTACAGGAGAAACACCAGTTATTTGAATAATTCAATCTAGTGGTCAGCTATCAAATGCACATAAAATGTTAAGATGCCATCAGCAGTCCTTCGGCAGGCCTGTATCAGAGGCTGGTCCGAAACTTGGTTTCTTTGGGCTTCCAGCCAACTCTGTATTCCATTCCCCTCTGAACGGGGTCTTTGCTGGTGTTCGGTGATTGCCTCTCTTTTGACAGCACTGCATCAAAGGAAGAACAAGGAAGCGGAACCTTCGAGGCAGTGACGCCTCCAAAGAGAGTGCATTCCGAATCAATGGTCTGTTACGTTAAGGCTGCAGTCCTAAGCTCACAAAGTTAAGTCCCATTGAAATTAATGGGAATTTGTGTGTGTGTGTGTCTCTGTGTGTGTGTGTGTGTGTGGATGCTTAGGCTCCTAATGCAAACAAGCAATTGGAGAAGTTAAAAACCAAAGGAAGCATCAGAGTTTACCAACAGCCTATGTCTTGTGTTAAATCAAATGTGGCTCCAAGAACTGCAGACAACCCACCAAGGCGGAGGGTCTTTGGAACCTTTGCATGCTTTTGCCACTAGGTGGCAGCACTACAAAGTAATGGAGGATGAGGCTGGAATTGCAAGGCTTGGGAGAAGAATCTGGGGAGGCAATTAGCAAAGTGAAAACGTTTGACAGAGTCTGTTCTCAGAGGTCTTGAATCACCACTCATGCTACAGGTTCAGTGTGTGGGGGGGAGATCTCTGCAAGTTGCAGTAGCTCTGAGTTCCATCCCACCAGACATATAGATAGTTCTAGAAGCTTTTCCATGTGTCCCCTTGCTTTGTTTTGAAGTAGTGGACTGGGAAGTGAAAAGGGCCCTTGATCATGCCAAGCTGAGAAGCTCCTATGGTGCTGCAAGCCAGGGCCACTCAGTTCAGCTACATTGCTTCCTCTGCTACAGTGGTAGCAGTGCAGGAGGCAACATTTGTTGAGCTGGCATCCTCTACCATTGCTGATGGTGGATCTGAGCCACATGGGTCCAGGCCCTTGAGGCATTGGCAGAGTTGCTGAGACTTGACTACTACACTCCCTCCTGGACACTAGAGGCCTTCCAGGGCAATGGCCACACTGGAAAGTTTCCCCGTAAGCCAAATGGTGAGTCCATCCCTGGGTAGCTCCCCATGTTTGCCCCTGTTTTTAGACAGGTTCTTTTACACTAGCCCAGGGCTTTTCACATATAGTCAACTGCTACTTAGAGAAAATGTAATATGGAAACAGAAGCCCCTTTCTCTCTTATCCATGACCCACAGAGATACCTTTGTTCCCACATGTCCTAATTGCGGACCAAGCTCATGGCTGGAACAGAGACTCCCGGGAAAGAGATGTGGGGCAAAGCCACCAATTGTCTTTTTTTGTTTTCAGCCACAAGTTTTTGGGAGACCTTGTGCCCTACAGATCTCTCCTTGGCTTTCCTTTTTGGTCCCTGTTAACAATGGCCAGCAGTGACTCTCCTCTTGCTTGCTTTCCTGTAGTATTTTTGAGAAACATTTGGGCATATATTTTCAATCCCTGCAGACTAAAACACAGCCAAGGGTGAACATCAAATGTTCCGGAAAAAGCTGCATCTCTTTCCCACACCCTTGGCCGCATACGGTCTGCCTCAGAAAATTTGTGGAAAGCTGGGCCTTGGAGCTCGGGTTTCCTGCTATATCCCTCAAGGGTGGTGTGGGAAATAGCACCATAAAATAGCATAATTCTAGCAGAGGAAGTGCCAAGAGATAAAAATGTACACAGTGGTGAAGGCACTTGTTTATTTCTCTCCCCAAATACAAAATTAAGAAATACCAAACTAATAAAAGGATGTGTGTGTTACTTGCTCATCAAGTCGCTTCTGACTTATGCCAACCCTAGGAATTAATGACCTCCAAAATGTCCTGTTCATTAACAGCCTTGCTCTGGTCTTGCAAACTGAAGGCCGTGGCTTCCCTGGTTAAGTCCATCCATCTCATCGTGGGTCTTCCTCTTTTCCTACTGCCTTCAACTCTTCGTAGCATTATTGTCGTTTCAAGTGTGATAGTTACAGGCATTACGGTGAAAACCCTTCTGTCCTGTTTGTGGCTCACTTTGGATTCCTTAAATCAGGCAGGGCCCGATCAGAGTGCAAATGGGCATCACCTTTTAAGGGCATCCATCTTTGCGTGGATAATAACGGCCCTGGAGAGGTCTCTTTCAGAGTTTCTGTGGCTCCCCTTGCTTCATGGTTAAGACATGAAGGTCTCTTCCACACACAAAGTGGCTCCATCCTATGAATGCTGCCCTCGCAAGGCCAGGAGCACCCTTGTCCATAGGCTGGCCTAGGCTCTGACATTATGTGGTCTCCCAGTCTTGTCTGCCTCCCTCCTTCATGGCATACCTTCTCTGGTGTCCTTCCCACTCATTTGCCATTTTATCCAATCCATCCCCTTCCAGGGGGTTGCCATTAAGTTTCAGGTCTGGGAGGAGGAGGAGGAAGAAGAGGAAGAAGAAGAATTGGTTTTATACCCCACTTTTCGCTACCCTAAGGCAGTGTTCCCTCTAAGCTGAGTTAGTGTGAGCTAGCTCACAGTTTTTAAGCCTCCAGCTCACACATTTTTGTCTTAGCTCAGGAAGGATGGCTCCAGAGTCCAGAGCAAACTAATTTATGCAGTAGTCAAATCGCTCACTCACAACTTTAATACCAGTAGCTTACAAAGTAGAATTTTTGCTCACAAGACTCCACAGCTTAGAGCGAGCATCCCCCTAAGGTCACCTTCCCTTCCTCTCCCCACCTTGTGAGGTAGGTGAGGCGGAGAGAGTTCTGAGAGAACCATGACTGGCCCAAGGTCACCCAGCTGGCTGCATGTGGAGGAGTGGAGAATAGGGCTGCCAAGCCGTGGCGGGGGATCCGCATGTCTTCACAGGATCCCTGCCGCGGGGGACAGTGATACGCATTGCACCGACGTCGCCAGGATGTGACGCTACACGTCGCTCTGGCAACGGGACTCCTTACAGCCCTGTTGCCAGAGCGACACATAGCGTCACATCCTGGCGATGGCGGTGCAACGTGTATCGCTGTCCCCCGCGGCAGGGATCCTGTGAAGATGTGCGGATCCCCCACCGCGGCTTGGCAGCCCTAGTGGAGAATCAAACCCAGTTCTCCAGATTACAGTTCTCTGTTCTTAACCACTACACCACTCTGGTGGTGAAAGAGACTTCCAAATCTGGCCACATTCTCACGTGGGGAAAATTATGACAAATGCCCCAAATGCACCGAAGGGGGGGGGGAGTTCTGGAATGGAAATGAGATGTCAAAATGTTGCTGCAAAACTAAACAGGAATCAGTTTTGCTCATCTTTAAAGGTGCCTTTAATTTTGCCACTTCTTAGCATTTTCTGGACAGTCTCTTGGGTGGAGAAGTAGAGAAGAACTGGGTTTACCATTCACTACAAAACTGAATCTCGAGTGAAATCTCAAAGCTGACTGGGGGGTGGGGGTGTCCTGCACGTATATACCTTTGGTTAGCCAAGAAAACAGTTTGTCACTCACCTGGTCACTCAGAGGGAGCGGTGGCGCAGGCAGTTAAACGCCTGCATGTAACATCATTCGTGCAGCCACTATGGCTGTTCGAGACCCACCGCGGTCGAGGTGAGCTCTCAACCCTAGTCCTAGCTCCCGCCCACCCAACGGCTCGAAAGCTAAATGTAATTTTAATGCAAGTAGACAAATAGGTACCTACCCTTAGAAGGGTAGGGGGCACCCTCCTCCAGCGAGGTGTGTGGAGGCGATAACGGCGGCGGCAATGGCGGCGGTGGCGGCCATCGACTGCAGCAAAGGTGTTTCGGCGGTGAAGGCGGTGTGGCGCGATGCAGCAGCGGGGCCGGAGGAGCAATCCCTGGTGGCCAGCGGTAACATCGGGCGGCTGTCATCAGCGAGGCAGAGGCGGAGGCGAGCGATGAGGTCATCAACAGGCGCGGCGGAGCCAGAAGGACGTGGCCGAGGCCGGAAGAGGCCGCATCGTGCGCCGGCCCTCCTGAGTGCCAGAGGAGGAACAACTAGCCGAACGAACCACCGGGAAGAGAGCCGAGCCAGGACCGTCTCCACCAGGGTGCCGGTAGGCAGCCCCATCCCCAAAATACAATGTGCCCCAAGTTAGGGAACAATGTGCTTAGCACCCCACTGTAAACCGCCCAGAGACCCCCTACCAAGGGGTTAGGGCGGTATAGGAAATCGAAAGTTAAATAAAATAAATAAATAAATAAAAACCTGTGCTGGCCACCAGGCTCAAGAGGCTTCTGCTGTCTCAGTTGGTGAATAATGTAATGTCCTTTTTATCTGCCCAGGCTAATGAATGGGATTTAGGTTGAATGGGACTGATGGATGTTGAAATAGGCTCTGCCAAGGCTGAGGTCACTTGTGGGTCCCTCTCCAAACCCATTCTCTTTTGAAATGGCTGATTTCCTCACTTCTCTGCCATCCTCTGGGCCCAAAAAGTGCCCTTACGAAACAACCATCATCCCTTTGCTACCTTAATTAAGGACTTTTGTGGCTTTCCATGAATGTAATTAAAGGTTGGTGATTCGAGATGGTGGCTGGCATTTTAGTCACACAGGTGCTATTTGAAATAACAGCCCTGTTTTATACAGTGTCACCTCTTGTTACTGAAACCTGCTGTAATTACTAAAGGGAAGATTTCCTTAAAGTCATCAACACCTGGCTACTAATGCTGTAATTGAGTTTTTAGCATTTCACAAAACTAGAGGGAGAGAGAAGCTAGAATTCATTATCTTCTCTTCCTTCATTATCTTTCCCAATGTTCTGTTCTCTTAAAAGGTAAATTGTACACTCACTCTTTCTCTTATATTCATTTCAAAGAAATCATCAAGGTCAGATGAAGGAGGCCGGAGGGATCCTAAGCGCTATTTCAGGGCACCATTGTGGGCAGAAGGCAGTTTTAATTCCTGAGGCACAGGCCAATGCACAGGCCCAGGGCAAAACGAATAGAAATTGGTCTGGTGTGTGACTAGGGTTCCCAACCAACCAGAAGAAACTTGCTCAGCCTGCTCCTGTACCTTTAGCAGCAGCCCGACCTGCAGAAACGAGCAAAAGAAATTTCTCCCTGGCATGGAGATAACTTAAGCACAACCTCCTGCTAATGCCCACAGATCGAGTTGATATTAAAGTGACAGGAATCAGGACCAGTAAAATATTTTTTTTTAAAGCTGGGGAAATTGTGGCAGTGGGACAAGGGGTGAGTTGGAAGTAAAAAAAAAAAAAGAGCTGCAGACATTTTTGTTAGAAATGCCTGCAGTGTAATTGTTTCCATTTTGTATGGTTTTGCTTCTTTGTCCTTAAAAGTTCACAGCACAGATGTGCAACCTGTGCCCCGATCATGTCCAGGGGGGGCATACTGCAAAGCGGGGGGGGGAGTTACTACGCAGTTATGGGTCATGGGTGAGGAAGATGTTTCAGTGCCACCATTGTGTTGGCCTCCTATTATCCGCTGGAAGTCGAACTGGCAATATGGTTCTGCTGTGTGCTTAAGGTAGCACCGTGTTCCCATTTCTATCTTCTGAGGCCTGACTTTGGAGCAAAGGCAAAATTGGGTGGCACATGGTGACCCCTTGCAGATTTGCTGCCCGAAAGCCAGCTGAGGAAGCTGGCTCGCTTGTCGGCCTCAGTTGCTAGCTCTGTGCCCTGCTCTCCGTAGCAGGTTGATTGTCTGCTTTTTGTCTGCCAAAAGAGGCTCGCAGGACTCTCCATCGAATACAAAGGACAAATAAAGTGCTCATTGGGGAGGGAGCTGTATTCAGGTGTGGGGTGGGGATGCCTGCTTCCTCACTTCCTAATGTCAGGTGGAAGCTTAAGAGAGTTCCAGGCAGTGAGCTATTTCCATGAGGTTTAAAAATACATAAAGCCTTCGGGAAATCCAGCCCCCGGATCCATGGCTCTTCTTTTCCTGATGGGTCTCATTTGGTGTAGTGGTGAAGTGTGTGGACTCTAATCTGGGAGAACTGGGTTTGATTCCCCACTCCTCCACTTGCAGCTGCTGGATGACCTTGGGCAAGCCTTAGTTCTGTCAGAGCTGTTCTTGAAAGAGCAGTTCTCTCAGAGCTCTCTCAGCCCCACCTACCTCACAGGGTGTCTGTTGTGGGGAGGGGAAGGGGAAGGGATTGTAAACTGCTCTGAGACCAAGTGAAGGGCAGGATATAAATCCAATCTCCTCCTCCTCCTCTTCTAGTTGATTGCAGGTACTTTTGCCCCCTGGACTGCTTACTTCTTGGACATTTCCAACAGTTTCGTGGAGTCCTGTCTAATTGTTTTAAGTGATCTGATAATTCACCAATGGAACTGACACTCGCAAGCAAAAACCTGGAATAAAACTCCTGAGAAGTCATTCTTCCCTCCTGCTGTAGTTAGGGCAATTGGACCTTTAATCATTTCCTGATCTTGTTTTCTCTTTGCAATCCCACCATTTCCTCTGTATTTTAAATTTATCTGTCAGTCACTTTATTTCATTGGTGTGTATCATCAGAACTATGTGTGTATGCGTGTATGCAATTGTAAGCACAATAAATAAGAAAATTATGAACTTCTGCCTGCCCTCAATGCTAACTGAGCTTTTAAATTATTAAACATTTCCTGATTTCATTTCCTCTTTGCAGTGACATCTGTTTACAACTAATGGGGGAAGGGCTGTATGTCATTTTATAATGTTAATATCACCAGGAAATGGTGGGATGTTACCAACCACAACAGCCACCACACTATTCCTCAAGCCAGATGCATCGATAGCACTTTGCTAGTCCACAGTAGACAAGCTAGTGCTGCAATTCTGTTCAAAGCCAAAAATATCACCAGAAACCAGGTCTGCAAAAAGATGGAAGGATGACATGGAAAAAACTGCATTGCAATGGCTCAGCACTGATGCTGTCTGAATTCTCTGCGGTAAACATGCAAATGAATGGGCCCAAACACCAAGAGCAAGCTCTGGTTAAATTTGTCCTTCAGTGACTATTGTAATAAACATTGATGTAAATCATCCAATCGTCGTTTCTGTCCATTAAAAGAGTAGTGTGGAAACAAGGAGAGTCAAATTTACTTTATACAACATTTGACAAGATGCTTTATTTTCATGCTGGGGATTTCAGTAATGCAATGCAAAACAGCTTTGGCCTGGTTGTCCTTTCTCATTTAGCAAGCATGCTCTATTGGTGTGATTGACAGCAGATAGGCATACACAGCAGCTTGCTCAGCAAATGTCTCTTTGGCCCTGTTCACAGTCATGTCCATTAGCACTACTGAAGGATTAGTCTTCTGCTGTCTGCTGGAAGGGGAACAAGGCTGACAGTCCTGCGTGACCCTTGCAGTGTATCCTAAGCAGCCTTACACCCTTCTAATCCCATTGACTTCAATGGATTTAGAACAGTGTAACTCCGCTTATGATGGCACAGTTAATATAGTGCCATATTCCTCATTTACAGTTCCGCAGTGCATATCCCCATGAGCATGACCCCTAAGCACTTGAGAAGCTGTAAGACCAATTAAGTTCAGTGGTAATTAGGAATGCAGCACACCTTTAATTAACCTTTGCAGGACTTATTTGATCATCTACAAAACAATGGCTCTTTTTGTTTTGCCTGGTCGGCAGCCCAGGTTGAGAGCAGAAAGCCAGGATATAAATTCTGAAAATAAATAAATAAATTTCCAGTGATTCTCCTCTATTCCCCTCTTCTTCCTCATAGCTCTAGCCTGGCTTTGGAGAGGGAGAGATTAAAAAATATGGGGTGTAGCCACCAGTGAGCATAGCAGTCCAGCTGAGACTGTTGGGATGCTAAACCAGAGGGAGGATCAGGCAAGTACCTTTCTCCCCCTCCAGCTCCCACCCCCATCTATCCCTTTGCCTCTGCTTTCCCCATTGTTATTGCTTTAAGGCAGGGAAGAGTTTCTAAAATGCTGTTTTTAAAGTTACTTTAACTCTCTGTAGTTGTGGTATTTCTAAATAGATGCTTATTTAATTCCTGTTTTGAAGGTGGGGATATGGCCATAACAGGGGTTTCTTAAAAGACAGGAAAACAACAAAGAAAACATTCAAATGCAATGGGTTGACAGGAACAGCATAGTCTGAATTCTCCATAAAAACTCAGTCAATTAATGATGTACATTCTAGACTACATTGTTAGTATGGAACCACCCCAAATATCCCAAAAGAGTTATTTTCTGTGTAGTGGTTTGGTGTAGTGGTTAAGTGTGCAGACTCTAATCTGGGAGAACTGGGTTTGATTCCCCACCCCTCCACTTGCAGCTGCTGGATGACCTTGGGCAAGACAAAGTTCTGACAAGAGCTGTCCTTGAAAAAGCAGTTCTTGAAAGAGCTCTCTCAGCCCCACCTACCTCACAGGGTGTCTGTTGTGGGGAGGGGAAGGGAGTTTGTAAGCTGCTCTGAGACTCAGAGTGAAGGGCAGGGTATAAATCCAATCTCCTCCTCCTCCTCCTCCTCCTTCTCCTCCTCCTCTGTGAATTTGGTGAGCAGGTTTCTAAAACAGGTTTCTAAAACATGTTGCAGGTTTCTAAAACAACAACAGTTCCACATATCCAAAATAATAATTATTAGATGGGAGAGTTTACATGGTTTCATTCTGTTTCAAATGTCAAAAGACATTCACACTATGTTTTCATTATTTTACTGTCTAGGAGGGGAGCAAGGGAGCTTGTCCGCATTCACCCCAAGAGGACAAAAGCAAAGGCAGTCCTTTAGTTCTTTAAACTTACCATGCACTGGAATTATACTTTGAAAAGACTACATCGAATGAACCCCAGGTACAGCCCCTTACACTGGAAGAATTGTGGCCTTGTGGGTACCTATTTTCACTGCTGGTAGGACTGTTCTGCTGTACGAAAATTCTGGGGAGATGTACTGATGGAAATCAGTGTGATCACGTCTCAAATGATTCCATCTGAGCCAGAAATATTACTACTGATTTTGCAGGATCTGTCTTCTCAGGACAACAGACTTACAGATCTTACCTCAGTTCTTCTCACTGCGGCCTGGCTAACAATAGCTGCAGTCTGGAAATCTCCTAAACCTCCACCCATAAGAGCCCGGCATGATAAAATTTGGGATCAATTTAGTATTGGTAAGATCATGGAAACTTTTGATCACAGTCAAACTGGCTCCATCAAGGCACATTCCAAATTTGTTCTTACCTGGTTCCCACTGCCAAGTTACATGGCTGGCAAGGATCTTATTCCCTCCAACTCAAGATACATGGCTTCATTTTTGAACACTGAGTACATTTTGAGACCCTCATGTCAGACTGAGCACTCTTTTTCTCTTTTTCTAACTTTCTCTCTCTTGTTATGCTCTCTTTACTTCACACTTCGACTACATTCCTAAATTGTTCTCACATTTTTCATAGGGCTACCCGGTTTTTACATATTTGCTTGTTGACACTGTTGAAATAATTGCCATTTCTTCCTTTTTGGATTGGTATATCCTGATCATGCTTTCTCAAGTTTGTATTGTTGTTCTGATATTTGCTAAATAATTTTTTAATGCAAAGTCAGTTATTGTAAAGCATAGTTTTGGCAGCTGGAGTTCACCACATTATTCCTTGCTTGAACTACCGAATTGCTGGTGCATTGTATTACCACAGCTCTTGGGCACGACCAATGTAGCTGGCCAGGAGAAGGTGCTGTATACCTGTACTGAGCCACCTGACTCAGTTTAGCAAGTGACTAAACAGAATTATACACTTCTAAGCCCATTGACTTTAATGGGCTTAGAAAGGTGCCTCTCCTCTTGGGATTGTGCTGTAAGTGAACCAGTGGTCTTTCACCTGTTTCTATAAACCCATAGACTCTGCCTGGCTCTTCATTGTGAGAAATGTATCTTTGTAGCTGAATGACATTTCTCTGAGTAGGGGAAGTTTGTTAGAAAAAGGAAAGTATCTCTAAAAAGTGGGAAACTTGGGAAAAACTTCCAGTTTATGGCAACACAAAGACAGATGCATCTCCTGGACGTCCTGGGGATGCAAACTGCACACCAGCATGTAGGAGGGGGCACGACGGGTTGTGACCCCCCCGGAGCCTTGGTTAAAGGCTCCTAGCCAGGGGGCTTTCTGAGGGGCGTCCTCTTCGATGGCGGATCCGCCCCAAAGGTCCTGCCACTGAGTGACCATTTGGCACAAGTGCTGCTGACTGGGACAAGCGTTGGAGATCGGGCAGAAAAACCTCGATGCTGAGCAAGGCCGGAGGGCCAACAACAAACTGTGAGTCAGATTGAAGCGAGCATGAAGATTTAAAATGAAAGCTGCCCCCCCTTAAAGAGCGACAGGAAAGTGAGCGGGGGAGGGGTCCCTCCCTACCGCATAGACAAAACATGAGCAAGAGGGGGGAGCAGAAAAATAAGCATTTAAATCTGTTTTAAGAGACTTACCAGAGTGCGGCTAAGCGTTTCGGTGAATATCAGAGCCTTTAGCAGTTTTTGAAAAGTAAATAAATCCAAAAAGATGGCGGGGAACAAACCGGAAAAAGAAAGGCTGTTGAAACCAAAAGTAGTGGGTAGTCCTCGAACGGAAGAGACTACTGAGCTCTCAAAACTGTTGGCTGATTCCTTACGCCCTCTGCTGGATGTGATGACGGAAGAGTCAAAACTTTTACAGCTGCAAATGGAAAAAGCAAATTTAGTCCTACGGTTTCAAGGGGTCCCAGAAATTAAAGGAGAGAATCTGAAACAATGATTGAGTGAAGCATTAGCCCCAATGACAGATTGGACAGCGAAGTACCTTCATAGTGAGATGGATGTGGTCTACAGGTCCTATTCATCATATATCAAGAAAAATAATCTGCCTGGGGAAATAGTAGGCAGATTCTTGAAGAGACATGTGAGAGATGCTATCTTGAAAGCAACTACAGGAACACCCTTGAAAATTGGGGACAATAACATCAGGATTTTAGAAGACATTCCATTTGACATAAGACAGAAGAGAAAGAACTATAAAGAACTGATCCTTTTCTTACAAACAAATGGCATCAGTTACAAATGGCTAATTCCAGAAGGTGTCATTTTCAAACTCCATGATAAAAAAGAAAAGATTGACTCTGTTTTCAAAGCACGTTAATTTATGTGAACACAGCTCGGGGAACCAGATGAGGACGGAAAGGAAGAAGAAGGAAGCAAATCAGATGGCGAGCTAGGCTCGGGGTCGTCGGACGAGGACTCCCCTTCTGAAAAGGGGGAGGCTGCCCCCAAAAGTCCATATAAATTGAGGATTAGAAAAGATAAGAATAAATAAGGGCTGAAGGACTCTGATTTGTGCCTGAAAAAATGTTGAAATAACTTTGGGATGCTCTGGGGATTTCTTTAAACAGTTAAAGGGACTTCTGGTTGATGGTGGCATGCTAACAGTCTCACCTCCCGTACCTCTCGGGGGTGAGGCTGTGCTCTAGCCGGGGGAGGGGGTGCGCAGGCTCGCAACCCCCCCCCCAGGGACCCGGTGAAGGGACCCTGGCCAAGGAACTCTCAAGAGGCGGCTTCTTTGAGGGCGGAATGCCTAAGAATTGAGGCGCCTCTTCATTCCAATGGTTCCTCGCACTGAGAGACCGAACAAAACTAGTGACGCTGACCGGGGCAAGCGCAGGAGATCCAGCATCTAAAATGAAGCTTTAAACGGGGTCGCAAGACCAGCAATGAACGTGAGTCAACTCAAGGCATTTTAAAGTTTAAAAGGCAGCTCCCCACCCTACTAGACTGAACTGGGGAAAAACAAGCGGGGGGAGGGATGCCTCCCGATCGCACGAATATTTAAGTGAAAGGGGGGGGAGCAGAAGAGAACGCGAAGAAAACTGCATAAAGGCACTTACCCGAGCAAGTTTTAGCATTCAGGCGCAAATTCAGAGACTTTTGAAAAGTTGGAGAAAGTAAACAACTAAAAAGATGGCGGGGAAGAGGGACAAAGAAAGACTTGTTAAATCGAAACTTGAAAGTCCGAAACCGGAAGCTACCAGTGAGATGGCGAAGTCTGTAGCAGAGTACATGCGCCCTCTGCTGGAACAGCTGAATAACTTCAAAGATCAAATGTCAACAGTGACACAGAGTATAACTACAACACAAGCACAGATAGGCGATTTGATACAAATCATGAAGCAGGAGGCTGAAAAGGTGAAGGAAGTGGCTGCATATGCAGAAAGTAAAGAAGAAAGTTCAAAAGCTGGAAGAGAAGACAACTTCTTTGGAAGATCAAATGCTACAAGTACAAATGGAAAAGGCCAACATGGTTCTTCGCTTCCAGGGCATGCCAGAAAAACCAGGAGAGAATCTTAAAGAAGTTATGAGTGAATTGCTAGCCCCAGTGACAGAAATGAAAATGGAACTGTTGCTAAACGAAATGGATGTGGTCTATAGATCATATTCAGGATATATAAAAAAGAATAATCTGCCTGGGGAAATTGTTGTAAGATTCTCGAAGAGGCATGTGAGGGATGCAATCCTGAAAGCGGTTTCTGGAGCCCCCCTGAAAGTGGGAGAAAGTGTTATCAGAATGCTAAAGGATATTCCATTTGAAGTGAGACAAAGGAGAAAGAAGTACAAAGTGTTGGTGCTTTTTCTTCAGACAAATTCAATTGGATATAAATGGTTGTTTCCAGAAGGAGTCACTTTCAAGATCAAAGATAAAAAAGAAAAGATTGACTCTGTTATAAAAGCCAAAGAATTTTTGAAGGCTCAGCTGGGAAAATCAGAGGATGAACAAAAAGAAGAGGACAGCAAGTCTAGCGGCGAGTTGGACTCTGGCTCTTCCGGAGAGGACTCTCTATCTGAAAAGGGGGCAGCTGCCCCAAAAAGCCCTTACAAGCTATGGGAAAGACAGGGGGAAAAGAAGTAAAGGCTGAAGGACTCTGAATGGTGCCTTGGAAGATGATGAAAAGGGATGATTTGGGGGCAGTGTCTTTAGACAGTGAAGTTGTAAGAGTTTTACAAAGAAAAAGTATTATTGATTTTTGACTCAGTTTGTTATATGCTTAAAAGAAGGGAAGGTTTTTTTTTTTACTGTAACTAAGCTAATGAAGATGTCCTTCCCTGGGTTTTTAGGCAGTTGTGGGTATATTTTCTTTATCCTGTATATGTAGTCCCCCTTCCTGTTTTTCTGTAGTAGTTTTTTGTAGTTTGTAAAAATAATAAAAAATCCCCTCCGGGGGCTTAAAAAAAACAGTTAAAGGGATGGCCAATTGATACATAACTTAGCATAACTGACTATGTTCATTGTATTATTAGCTTTTAAAAATAACATTGATATAAGCTGATGTATTGATATCCTACTCTTGGGTTTTTAGTTAGTATGGGTCTTTTTTCTTTCTCCTTAGATGTAGTCCCCTTTCCTATATTTTTGGTTATAGTTTGTAGTCTGTTAAAAAAAAATCAATAAAAATTTCCCCTTAGGGGGATTCAAAAAAAAAAGTGGGAAGCTTGGGAAATATCAAGCAGGCAGTAGCCAGATTTTGGTATTTTAAAGATAGCTTTGGGCAGCAGTGTTCTCTCTAAGCTGTGCGTGTGAGCGGCTGCTCATGAACATGGGAAGCCCTGCTCAGCAGCAGTCTGGAGCCATGCAGGGTCCTGCACTGCCCATTGCCCATTTTAAGATTACAGCAATTATATTCTGCTCAGGAGGTGAACTGTTCCACTAAGTCGGGGGTAAAATTAGAGGGAACACTGTTGGGCAGTAGATCCTGAAAGAACACTGTCTTTTTCTCTTCTTGGACTCTCCTTGGACTTCTCCCCCAGTATTCCATCCATCTCTAGTCTTAACCCCATTGAGATTCATCTATATGCTCATCATTCTGCCATTACTGCAGATCTTCGGGATCAGTATACTGTTGTCTCCAGGATTGGCCAAAGGGGGAGGGGGGATTTAGAAACATGACATCCCATTTTTGAGAAATAAATTTTTGAGAGTGGGATGGAAATTTGTCCTCTGAGATAGCTGTACAGTCCAAGAATCTTCCTTCTCTTGAAGCCCAATTGACAAACACACAAATTTGCTGAATCTCCAGTTAGTGTAGCCAGAGCAACTGGTGAAATTAATTTTAAAATTTGCATCCCAACCCCAAGGGTCCTTTCTGAAATGCATTCCACAGTGGGGAGCTTGTATTTTTAGAAGCATGTTCACATTAGCGCTTTGGCTTTAGAGGAGAGAACTCCAACCATGGAGTAATTTAAACAACAACTGATGAAGAAAGAGGTGAGAGAGACAAAACAACATTTTAATTGACAATATAAAGGCTAAAGACCAACTCCAGGGCAAAACAAGATACATTTTTCTCTCTCTAAACTGGGGGGGAAAACATCAAGTGGAATTTTTGCTACTGAAGATGAAAATGAGCACTTGAAAAATAATTTCTTGGAGAATCAAAAGGAGGAAATTGAGGTCATGCTCATCAAAGAAGAGGGAAGGAAAAGATTTGAAGCAGTCAGTTAAGTATTAGGAAGACGACTCCCAGCTGACATGAAAGCTTCTTCTTATGGGCTGTGGCTTTCTGAATTATTATTGAAAGATGGGTTCCAATAATTAAAGAAAGAGGATTGGAAGCTCTTGCTAAGGAAACCTCTTGGTATCTCTGCTGCCAGTGACTTGCACTATCAGGCAATGGCCTTGAACTGGGAATGCTGTAGGGCCCGAGCATGTAACTCTTCACCACCATAAATGTTCACTGGAGGAGGGCAGCTGCTGCTGTTCAGTGCCACCCCAGCAGATGGCGAGAGGGAGATATTACAACAACTAAGTTAGCAGGGACCAGCTGATACTAGGGACCAATGCTGTTCAGCTGGTTCCTATAAATCTGCTGACTGGCCACCTCCTCAGTCTGAGCAACTCATTGCTCAAGGACAAACCGAGCTCTTAGAAAGCATGCCGGCTTCCATGCCAGCACCTCTAACCCTTGGAGTCACTATCTGAAAGTTGCATAGAGAGCTCTGGTGCAGGGCCAGCCTGGCTTCCTCAACACCCAACCCGTTGCTTGGGGGCAGCAATGTTTGTAGGGTCAGCAGTGAAGCATTCAGAAGTGGGATTCCAAAGTCCTCTTCACAATTGCAAAGGACTTTGCAGAACCATTTTGGTTTGCTTGGTGAAGCCTTGAGCTAACACTGCTCCGAAGCTATTGCAACTGCCTTCAAGCAATCCTACATCCTCTTCTGGCCAGCCTGTGAGCCCATGAGGCATCAACCAAGACCCATGAACACATGAAGCTGCCTCCGGTTGAGTCAGACCACTGGTCTCCCAAAGTCAGCATTGTCTAACCTGTCTGGCAGCAGCTCTTCAGGGTCATAGCTAGAAATCTTTCACATCACCTGAAATCTGCACCATCACCTGGAGAGCCAGTTCGGTGTAGTGGTTAAGTGTGCAGACTCTAATCTGGGAGAACAGGGTTAGATTCCCCACTCCTCCACTTGCAGCTGCTGGATGACCTTGGGCAAGCCATAGTTCTGAGAAGAGCTGTCCTTGAAAGGGCAGTTCTTGAAAGAGCTCTTTCAGCCTCACCCACCTCACAGGGTGTCTGTTGTGGGGAGGGGAAGGGAAAGGAGTTTGTAAGCCACTCTGAGACTCTGAGTGAAGGGCAGGGTATAAATCCAATCTCTTCTTCTTCTTTTACCTGGAGAAGTCAGGGATTGAACCTGGGAACTTCTGCGTCCCAAGCAGATGCTCTACCACTGAGCCACAGCCCCTCCCAAAGACCTGCAGAAGTAGAAAGTAGATTCTTGGTCTCATAGCAGAAGTTCAAGTATCACAGGCTGGTTGACATTGCCTCTGTGTCATGGGGTGGGGGACATAGCCAGTTCTTCTGTCCTCCCACCTTTGCCTTCCAGTCTGCAGTGTGTAAGCAAAGCCTTTCCCCTGGCTGCCTAACATGCTTGCAACCCCACATAATAGAATCATTCAGGCAGAGGACTCAGAAAGCCCTCCCAAAGTCAGAGGAACAGTGTGCAGTGACTGGCAGAAATTGAAACATGGAGCACAAAAAACACCCAGCAGGACAATCCCCCTACCTGGAAAATCAAAACCAGACAAGGCATCAAAATAACCATCAGATTAGCACCTAAAATGTCAGAAATAATTTTATTCAGATCAGGAGCACGTCCAGTATTTAGGAGTTGGCTTTGTATGGAGCCAAATCTTGATTAGCAAACATCCAACTTATCCATACCAGATTGTACCCACCCATCGTATTCTCCAGTGAGGACAACAGCTTTTGGCAATGGAAGAGCCAGTTCAGACATCTTCACCTAAACTGCCCCTCATAGTTTATGGATAAAATCCAAGCAGCCCCTTCTTAGAAGCTCGTTCTGGGTGGGGACTCCATTCCCACCTCCTTTCCCTTAGAACAAGATCAGCCATCTCTTGAGGCACAGCCTACCTGTAATCCCATCTAAGCACCTGAAGATACAATAAAGACAGGGAAGATTGATAGGATCTCTTGTCTTTAGCAGATCACTTGGGTGATTTCAGTACAACATGCTCCTCAAGGAGGGAACAAGACTAATTGCTTTGATCGTACATTGACAAATGTTCCCTAACACACCTTTATGTGGTGTCTTCTTGGAACCCACAAAAAAGAGAACTTCTAGCAAGCCTAATTTGATCAGCTGCATCCATCATCCTCTTCGCTAGGTTTTGCTGGACTGGCTCATGTGCTACGGGAGTGGTGTCGGAATCCCATCCTCCCACACAAATCTAGAAATGTTTGCATGCAGGGCAACCAGAGTGGCTGCAGTGGTGTTGTTCCTTCCCATCACTATCAGCAGCTGAGACTTCGGTGGCTGATAGATGGAATGTATAGGAATTTAGTCAGTGAGGCAGCACTGCAGGGGATTGCAGAGAAACCAGCCACAGCTACCGGGAAAAATTCCATGAACTAATAATTAATAGTTATCATATGGCCAGGAGATGTTAAGATTGTCTGGCAGCCAGAAGTTCTAGGTCTTTTAGCATTGTGTACCACTAGGTGACAAGCTAGACTTGTTTTTTTTTAAGGCAAGAGATGTTTCAAAGGTGGTTTGCCATTGCGTGCCTCTGCTTCATTATCCTGGTATTCCTAGGAGGTCACCCATCCAAATACTAGCCAAGGCCGACCCTGCATAGCTCCTGAGATCTGATGAGATCAGACTAGCCTGGGTGATCTAGGTCAGGGCTTCCATGAGCTGTCAGAGCAGATCAGCTGAATCTCTCTGATGATGACTATAAAGCCTACCTGGCTGCTCTGTGCAATGACAGTCTTCCCTGTCTCCTTCCCATGCTTTTCTTCATTCTCAGCTACACAGGAGCTGGTTCCGAAGCTCACTTTCTTTCCAGAGGGATAGCTGTGTTAGTTAAGAGGGAAGGTGGCATGAGATAGCCTGACCTCATCAGATCTCGAAAGCTAAGTGGGGTTGGTACTTGGAAGGGAGACCTCCAAGGAAGGATCCGCAGAGGAAGGCAATGGCAAACCACCTCTGCTTCTCACTTGCCATGGAAGCCCCTTGCTGGGGTCGCCATAAGCTGGCTGTGACACAGATATGTTAGTTGCAGTAAAAATAAGCAAGGGTCCTGTGGCACCTTAAAACCTAGAAAGACTTTATTCCAGCATGCTCAGTCATGAACTAGAGCTAAGCTCATCAGAAGCATGTTGTGGCCCTCCTCACGTGGTCCCCACATCCCAATAGTGCCATGGAAATGTGGAAAGGAGCAATAGGGCTGAGGATGCCTTGTTGTATGACTTGTCCCTTGGATTTCCAGCCTTGGCAGTGATCCACAAATAGAACACTTTAAGACTTTTATTCAGCAGTTAATGTTTCAAAGAAAGAGATAAACCCTTTCTTGGCTACTATAGGCAGCTCCTGTCGATGAGGATATCAGAGGAGATCTGTGTATTACAGGAACAACATTGCTCACTGGTGTTTTCGCAGTCACACATTTTTATGTATAGCCTTAACTCAGTAAATGTCTAACTAAATCCCTAGTGCCTTTGAGTCTGTTCTTGGGTAGCAGGGTTTGGCACTGGGAGAGAAGCTGCCTGTCAGAGTAGACACTGCTGGGCCCGCTGGGCCGATGGCTTAAGTCACATATAAGGTAGGTTTTTAAATGAAAAAATATAATGGGCCACAAGACCTAGCTGGCGAGCTGAGTTTGCCCTGGTAGCTCACAAGTTACACAGGCCTGATTAGTCAAGCCCGGGCAGTCAGCCAGAGCCTCTGGTCTTAAAATAATATAAAGGTCTCGGCCACGACTCTGAGTGGTCAGAAGATAAACGACAGCAGATGAAATTGGGAATGCTGGAACATGACGCGTACTCAAGTCCCTAGAATGATGGGGTCCTTGTCTGGTGCTGACCTGCAAGATAATGCATTCCCCAGGGTGGGCAGTTAGCCTTCCCAGGCTGCTGCACAGCTATAGCCTGAATAAAAAGCCCTGGAGCATGGAGGTTTTTTGCCTGCCAGTAAAATGCCTCTTTTTTGTCACAACTTTAAAAGTTTGCCCACATAAACTGCTGATGTTGCTGAAGCCTCTCCTTGGCTGCTGACAGGGATCTGCAGGTGGATAAAAATGAGTTGAATCCAAATCCTGTCCATTCTTCAAAACAGTTAATCTAACAGCAATATTTTCTGACATTTGCCTTACAGTGAGGCAGCCTGTTTGGTCTATCAAGGCCATTGTTGTCTACTGTGATGCCTCTCCAGGGTCTCAAGCTGAGGTCTTTCTCTCTCTCTCTCTTTTTGCCGCCCCCCCCCCCCCCCGGGGGGGGTTTTTTTTTTTTTTTTTTTTTTTATAAAAAAAAAAAAAAAAAAAATCCCCCGGGGGGGGGGCTAAAAAAAAGGTACACAGGAGTGTTTATGGTCATAATCAGCCCTCAGGAAATGGGATTAATTGAGCCAGACTTTCATAACCCATT
>NW_015172553.1:2550677-2640272 GCF_001447785.1 Gekko japonicus
CCTGTTAGTAGTGCAGGCATTTGCTGGTCACCCATTTTTGGGGGCCGGGTAGGAATTTTTTCACCCCTTCCTGATTGGCACTTGGAGGGAGTGTTTTTTCGCCTACCTTGCACTGCGGCAGTGATGCAGGTGTTTATGGAGGTGAGTCGTGTTAGTTAGGTTGGTCACTTTCATTAGGCAGGTTGCTATGCGGTATACAGATTGCGGTCCGGTGAGCACCAGCTGACACCCATATTTGGGGTTGAAGGGGTCCTGTGAGTACAGCCTTTGTGCCTTGCGGCATGGGGCGGGGAAAACGGACTGCCTTCGGGACGGCCCTGTTTAGGTCCTCTCTTTGAGCCTTGCGGCTTGGGGGATGGGGCTACAGGGTTGTCTTGCAATAGCTAGCCGGCCGGGTGGGGAGCCCCTGCAGTGGGCTCCCACCCGGGACAGGGTGGCTCGCCCTATTGACAAGGTAAGGGAGGGGTCCTTGACCTCTGGCCTTGACCATAACGCAATTCTGTTTTGCCCTTGCCGTTGGTTCCATCAAAAGTTGTCCGTTAATAAAGTGGCCCTGTAGTTAAACCCAACACTTGTGTCTGACTCATTATTTCTGGCTTGGGGGGCAACCCCAGAGTATCCCATAATAACACTAAAGGCACTATTTGGAGTCCTTCAGCCTTCATTTTGTTTTGTCTTTCCTATTCCTCAATTTATATGCACATTTGGGGGCAGCCACCCCCTTATCGGAAAGAGAGTCCTCGTTGGAAGACACCGAGTCCAATTCACCACTGGATTTGCTGTCATCTTCTTTCTTCTCAACCTCGACTGTCTCTCCCAGCTGCAATCTCAGGGACTCACGTGCTTTAGGGACAGAGTCAATCTTTTCTTTTTTCTTTTGTATTTTGAAAATGATGCCTTCTGGAATTAACCATCTGTAGGCAATGCTGTTTGTTTGTAGAAAAAGGATTAAGTCTTTATATTTCTTTCCCTTTTGCCTTATTTCAAATGGGATGTCTTTTAGAATTCTGATGATGTTGTCCCCGATTTTTCAAAGGTCTTCCTGTAGTTGCTTTCAGGATAGAATCTCTCACATGCCTCTTTGAGAATGTGACCACTATTTCCCCAGGCAGATCATTCTTCTTGATGTACACGGAATAGGACCTGTAGACCACATCCATTTCGTTTACAAGATATTACACTTTTAAATCTGTAACTGGGGCTAATGCTTCACTCAAGAGTTGCTTTAGATTCTCGCCTTTTAATTCTGGGACCCCTTGAAACTGGAGGACCAAATTTGCTTTCTCCATTTGCAGCTGTAAAAGTTGTGATTCTTCCGAAGCTTGTTTCTTTTCCAGCTTTTGCACCTTTTTCTTAACTTTTTTAGTGTTGGCATCCATTTCATTTGCCTTCTTAGCTGTTTGCTCCATTATTTTTAAAGTCTCAGTCAGTTGGAGCTGCTGAGTTGCAAGGTTCTGATTCAGAGTTGTCAGCTGTTGTTTGATGTTAGTCATCTGGTCCAGCAGAGGGCGCAAGGAATCTGCCAACATTTTGGAGAACTCGGTGACTTTTTCCGGTCGAGGGCTCATGTTCCCCACTGGTTTAACTTTTGCTAGTTTGTCTTTCTCTGCCCTCTTCCCTGCCATCTTTATGGATTGTTTAATTTTATGAAAACTTGCTAAAGTCTCTGAAATTTGCCCATATGCCTATCCATGCTCTGGTAAGTCTCTCAAAACAGATTTCAATGCTTTTTCTTCCGCTCCCCCCTTGATATATTATTTTTTAGTTCATGCGCATGGGAGGGGAGGGGCCCCTCCCCCACTTGCTTTTCTCACCGTTTCTGGGGGGTAGATTTCTTTTTAAATTCTTGTGTTCGCTTTAACCGGACTCACTGTTCATTGTTGGTCATACGACCTCATTCAGAACACGTTTAAAACGCTCGATCTCCGACACTTGTCCCGGTCAGCGGCTTTAGATCCATACGGACACTCAGCGGCAGGACCGTCAGGGCAGAGGAGCGCCTCAATTCCCCAGCAACACACTGGCAAAGAGGTCGCCCCTCAAAAGCCCCATGGCTAGTAGCTTTTTGCCAAGGCTCCGGGGTGTGTGTGACCCATCACCCCCCCTCCTATCCTCTGGTGTGCAGATCACATCCCCGGGAAGTCTGGGAGATGTGTCCGCCAGCATGTCACCATAAACTGGAAGTCCAAGCTGAGGTCTTTCTCATCACCTGCTACCTTCTCCTTTTAACTGCAGATGCCAGGGTTTAAACCTGGGATCTTCAGTATGGCAAAGCAGATGCCCTGCCACTGAGCCTGGGCTCACCAGTGGTTAGGGGAAAAATGCCCAGCATGAACATCATCCAAAAATGGCCAGCATAGGCATTGTCCAGCTAGGACAGTTTGCCAGCGTTGCTTTTATTTAATTTATTTTATTTATTTTTGGATTTATATCCCGCCCTCCCCGAAGGCTCAGGGTGGCTAACAAGGGCATAAGTGCCAGGTTAAAACAATAAAACAATATAAAATTACAGTAATACAATATAATACAATTAATAAAATCTCGGTGCTCCAGTAATCACTCCAATCAGAAAACTAAGATGGTGTTCTGGAGATGTTATAGCAGAACAACAGCAATATATGTCCCCGCAGTCCTGTCATCCACCAGGAACGTCTCGCACCCCCGATGACACCTGCTCAAGCGGTGGTAAAAGTGCGGTGATGGAAAAAGCGGTGGTGGAATAATGGTGGCGGCGGCTCCTACTCGAAAGCCTGGCGGAAGAGCTCCGTTTTACAGGCCATGCGGAACTGCACAAGGTCTTACAGGGTCCGGATCTCTTCTGGGAGCTCGTTCCACCAGGTAGGAGCTGCCACCGAAAACACCCTGGCCCTGGTGACAGCTAGTTTTATGTTCCTGGGGCCTGGAATATCCAGGAGGTTTTGATTCCCCGACCGTAGTGCCCTTGGGGGAACATGCAGGGAAAGGCAGTCCCTTAGGTAGGCCGGACCCTGACCATATAGGGCTTTAAAGGTAAGAACCAGCACTTTGAAGCGAATCCGGTACACCATTGGGAGCCAGTGCAGCGCTTTCAGCACAGGCTGGATGTGATCCAGTCTAGGGAGACCCATCAACAGCCTGGCTGCAGCATTCTGCACTAGCTGCAGCTTCTTAGTCGGCATTTCTGTGCACAGCATTTCCAGTTTCTACCAGTCACTGTACTAGCTCAGTGGCTTGGGCTTCATGGGGCGGGGTAAGGAGACTTTCTGTATAATAATCGGTCCTGTTTTGCATGCACTATTTTGTTGTTTGGGGTTGTACCTGTTAGACTGGAGCCAAATATATCTTGCACTCACTGGTAGGTAGGCAGAGCTGTTCAGACTGGGGTGGGGGAAGATAGAGACGAACAGATGAAGGCCCAAGCTTCATTTCCCCAGTGATAGGCAGGGCATGTCCCTATCTTGCTAGGGACAAGAAAGAGGTAAACACTTTGCTTGGACTAGCTGGCCTGGCAGGCAATCAGGGTTGTGAAGAACAAGCAGAGGCTCAGGCGATGTCCTGCCTCCTCACAAAACCAGGTCCTGCTGCTCCCTGGTCTCCAAAACTGATCAAGATGTCCTTGCTCTTTTGGAACAGACTACCTATAAAACGCCATGTAAAAATATGTTCTCTTTGTTTTCAGCTTATATTTCATGCAGTGTTTACTTCCAGGTTTGCTCTCCAAACAGGCCTCTTTGATTGATCACCTCATCTACCTGAGCTGATGCAGACTAATTGTTCTTTTGTTCAATTTTCTCCTTTCCTCCCCTCTCCAGGTTGCTATGCAAAAAAAATGTTTTTACCTTGTTTACTCTTTGAGGGCACTGCTGGTTGATGGCAAAGAAAAAAAATAGGAAAAGCTGAGTGAGGTTTCAAATGCCCATCTTGGGACAGGGGATCCCTTTTGGATGCAGATTCAGATAGTGTTTGGATTCACTAGACCGTTTTCGGGTCACGTTCTGAGTCTGCACCTTCTTCCTGTAATGCTGAATAAGTCTTTCAGTATGAACAGAGGGCAGATGGTTTGAATGCGTTTAATAGCTTTTGATGGAGACATCTTTTAGTTCCGCCTGCTTTGAGTCTGCAAAATGACAGCCAGAACTCAGGCCCCAACTCTCAGATGATCACCACCTCTTCATGCAAAAAAACCAGAGACATGCTGAGGTCATTTGCAATTCCAACCCAGTTCTCTGTCCTGGTTTCTTCTGACTGCACTTCATTTATCACGTTCTTTGTCATTTGCGTTTGCAGCCTCCACGTGATTCTTGGATCTATCCCAAAAGGAGGCAGCTTGCTCACTGAATTGCTGTCTATTGCTGTAGTTTTTATATAATTAATTGCAAATGAAATCACAACTGAAAATTACAGAGAGAACAGCTTCCTGAAAGACATAGGTACGAATTCTGCAAGGCTGCCAAGGCTGCCTGAGTACAAGGCAAACCCTGGGCAGAATGGCACCAGTCAATCGGGGAGTTTTGATTATTATTCCTTACAAGAAAAGCCTAAAATCCTTGGCACTTGGGAAAAGGTTGACTAAGAGTGATAACAATCTAGAAAGGCAGCTGTGTTTGTCTATGGCAGCAAAACCCAAAAAGGAATGTGCTATCAAACGTCTTGGAGCGAGAGAATTCATTCCCAGTGGCCTGCTCTACCAGATGCATGATGTGGACTTGGGTCGGCAACAGAGGTACATTAGAATGTTAAAACAGTCTTGGGGCAATAGAAGGCAAATGTCCCTGGCAGTGCCATCAGTGCCACATGGTCCTCTCAGTTCAGATTTAGGCCATGGGGATGGTGACAATGGATGTAGACTTGTGACGGGCAAGCCTATACCCATCTCATCACTGCTGCAGCCTGGGTTTGGGTCAAGGGGACCCCACAGAATCACTGGCACTTGAAGTGCTACTTGGCTCGGCTTCTTCTCGGGTGTTGGTGGCCTTCTAGTGCAACAGCTCATTAGGAACTTTACCAGTAAGTTACAGAGCCAGTCTGACCTTGACTTGCCGTCAAGACCAAGGTATATAAAATTATGAATAATACAAACAGTGTATTGGATTTTTTACCCTTATTAACACTAGAACTTAGGATAACCCTGTGAAGTTGGCTGATGGAGGGTTCAGAACTTCAGGCATTACTTCATACAGGGTTTAATGAACGTGTACAATTCACTGTCACAAGTTGTGGTGATGGTCAGTAGCTTAACTGCACACATGTATCAAGGTGAGCTGTATCAGTGAAAGTAGCCATGATAGCTAAACTGAACTTCCATGTCATGAGGCAGTATACCTCTGATGCCCAGATGCTGGGCTGCAGTCACACACACTAAATAATCCACTTTCAATCCACTTTCAATGCACTTTCCAACTGGATTTTGCCAGTTTACACAGTAAATTATAGTTGGAAAGTGCACTGAAAGTGAATTGAAATTGGATTATTTAGTATGTGTGACCACAGCCCTGGAGTCTGGTTTCCAAGCACACAGGATGGTGTGCTAGACAATCTGACACAGTAGATTGCCTTCTTGCCTTCTCTCTTTTTCTCCCAAACAAAGACCTTCAGTCCAGGGCTTTTTTTGTAGAAAAAGCCCAGCAGGAACTCATTAGCATAATAGGCCACACCCAACAGCAGAAACTCATTAGCATATTAGGCTACACCCCGACAACACAGCACATTAGCATATTAGGCCACACCCCATGCCTCCCCTTGGTTTGCCTGGGTGCCCCGCAATTGCGGGGAGCCCGGGCAAGCCAGCCCTTGGACAGGCCAGGGGAGGCACAGGGAGGCATTTAAATGCCCACCTCGGAGTTACCGGGGGTGTGTGTCGCTCTCCAGGCCTTCCCTCTGTAGCCACACACGCAGAGGTTTTGGCTGTAGTGGGCGTGGCCAACTCTGAAGCCAGCCGGAACTCCATTCCTGTGCGTTCCTGCCCAAAAATAGCCCTGCAAGTTCACTTTTGGGTGTTTTTTCAATTAAAATAGCCTGTTGTAAATCAGTTTGAAGAGAAATCAGAGGAAATGAAACTCTACCACCATAGCCAATGCATAACTGCAAAACTGTACAACAGCCATTTGATTCAGATGTAGGACAGGCAATAGACCAGATGCTGAGCTGTTGAACATGGTACATTCACTATAAACCGTGTTTGCCTCAAAGATTGCAGCATCCGTAACAGTGGCCATTCTCTCCCAGACATTTGGGCTTGTAAAGCTAACCTATTTTCATGAGCTCCACCAGGTGAGAAGACAGTGATGCCTTCCCTCCAATTCACACCCAGGTGGATTCTTACCTTCCTAATGCTGAGGCTAGACTGCCATGTAATGTGCTTTCCCTGGAGCTTTCCTTGAAAAAAGTTCAGAAGCTTCAGTGAAAAAATCTCCTGCCTCCAAAGTAATTTTGTGTTGAGGCCAATGGAATAATGTCCCAAATGCCTCTTAGGAGGACTCAGAGGATGGATTTTGCTCATGCTGGGGGATCACGTTTGTGGTTAGGATTTTACCTTAGGTCAGAGTGGCTCCTGATCCCACTTTCCTACCACTCTCAGCCTCAAACATTTAGAATCAAGTAGGGCTGAGTTCAGATTGTCAGTTTGAAGCGGAAGGGAGTCGTGGCAAAAAAGAGCCGGAACTAACTGTTCCGGGTTTTCCTGTTCGCACTGCAGTGACTGACGCGGGAGCATACCAGGAGGAGGTGCAAGGGAGCGTTCACACTGTTGGCGTGGAGGCACAGCTGTAAGGTGCGGCTTTCTTTTTTTGTAATCTGGAGATATGTACTTATGCACATGAGCGCTTATGCACATGAGTGCATTAGCGCATAAGCACATGAGAAAAATGTGGCTTTTGGCATTCACACTTTGTTGGTGTGGGATGGACACGGGATAATCACGCTTCCCAGAGTTTATTACCACTTTCACCAGGTATCTTTTAAACTCAGGAGCGAAGCGTTACAAGACGGGTTGAGTATGGGTGGGGAACGCCTGACAGATGTGCCTGTGTGAACGGCTCATTTAATCCGGTTGTGGAATGTTTCTGAAACGCACGTATATCGGGGCAAACTACCAGTCTGAACTCGGCCTAGAATAACTCCGCCAGTCCCAATTAGAGCTGGTCATTATCCTCTTGTGTGTGTGTGTAAAGTGCTGTCAAGTCGCAGATGACTTATGGTGACCCCAGCAAGTAGCTTTCAAGGCAAGTGAGAGGCAGAGGTGGTTTGCCTTTGCCGTCCTCTGCAGAGCCTTCCTTGGTGGCCTCCCAGCCAAGTATCGATTCCACTTAGCCTCTGAGATCTGACAAAATTGGGCTATACCAAGCCGTCTTCCTTCCTGGCTATCCTCTTGTAGGAAATGGTAAATCAATATATTTATCAGCAGTCAAAATGAAGAGAAAACAATTAATGGGATTTTAATAAGGAAGGGGGAAAGTTCATTTGACAAATGACAGGATAAATGAGTTTGCTGGAAGAAAAGATTGACCTGGTTTTGATCTCGTCTTAGGGCATACTGGAGTTACCCATAGGACACTGATCCAGTGGTGTCAGTGTCAGGGAAATGGTAGTTCTGTCAGAACAGGATCAGACATTGGAGTCATCCCCACACACATACACCCCACATGGAAGACAACTAGGTATTGGATCCATAGCCAGTGATACAGGCCATCTAAGCCATTCTCATTCTTTCTAGGGAATTCACTTACCTCCTTCTCAAGCTTCCAGGTTCTCCCCAAAACCTTGTCTGAGGCAGGCACGACCAATTTAATTTTGTTAATAATAAACAATCAAACAAGTAACAATTTTAAGCCCTGTTCACCCTTTGCTGAGGACCAAGCTAAACATTACAAGCAATATCATACTGTGTTGGGGCAAGGTGATGCACACAGTAAACATTAGAAAAGAGCAGGAATCCAGTAGCGCCTACAGACTAATCAAATTTGTGGCAGGGTCTGAGCGTTTGTGAGTCACTGCTCACTTCTTCAGATACATTGGAATGAGCTGAACTATCATCCTATTCCTGTATGAAAGAGACCTCCTGAATTATCCCAAGCGTAAGGCTGGCTCCTGAGTCTTTTCAAAAGGGAGAATCTTGGTCAGCTCCTCTGTCCTGCTTTCTATCATCCCTGCTTCAGTCACCAGGGCTGTGAACTTTGCCAACAACAACTTTGTTTGTATTCATTCTACATAAAGAATGGGGGGAAATTGGCAAGTTTGGAGTGAAGATTTAAAAGGGAGGGGAAGCATTCAACACAAAGAAAAAACAAGCACAACTGAGTATGGCAGGCTGTGCACAATGCAGCATTTCCTTTTGGTACAAATGGTCTCAACCTTGGGAGTTTCCAATCCAAGAAAAGCATCCCCTGCCTGGTAAGACTTAAGCTGGAAGGAGTCCACAGCTCCTCAGTGCAGAACCCACCAAGTGCTTTTGCAAGTCCCAATACCAACCTGCCTTCCTTGGGTTTGGCCACTCAGTTCCTTACTTCTTGGTTCTGATGAAACCTTCCTTTCCAATTTTCTTTTGACTCATCACCAAGTTGCATTTGAGGGACATGTTCTAACATTGCCTGAAGCATAAGGCTTACCTCCACTTCCTTAGCTGCTTTGCTCTGTTGCCTGTGGAAAGCAATCCTCTTCCTGCCAATACAAAGCTATCAAGAACTAACCAGAAAAGGAGACAGTGAGGGGAACCATTCCTTCCCTTCACAGCTCCTTTAATGTTGGGTCCAGTACCCAGATGGAAGGGAAGGAAACCAGATAAACATGAAAGAAATCCTTGGCATTTGATTCTACTTTAATTAGAACAGGGGAGATAACAATAGGAACACAGCCCAGAGAGTTAAGAGGAGCCAGGCACTCTGACAAAGTCTCCTTGTTGCAAGCTATCAGGAAATCAGCTCATCTGCGTACACATTAGATGAGAATTCTTTTTTGTGTACAATCCAAGAAAACAATTCTGAGAAATGCTTCCTTACTTCATGCAGACTGTTCTCCTCTAAGTGCAATGGCTCATTTCTGCCTCTTTGGTATATGTGGTCTAGCTTTGCTCCTTAGACCACCTGCTGCACAGTTGAAATGTGTAGCCTTTCCCAGTGGAAGTCTCACAATAAGGAAGTCTCATCATCCAGATATGGAGCTTGGGGCTGAACACAAGAACTGGAGGCCAGATTAGATGCTCTAACAGTGCAATCCTTTGCAGTTTCTTCAGTTGAATCCCAATGAAGTAACTCTGGATAAGATTTGTTTCCAAAAAAAGGAATCCGTATTTAGGGCCAGTAACCAGAGCATCTTCCTTGCATGTTGGGCCAGACATGTATTTCCAGAGCAGTGGGATCTATCAATGCATACCAGGATCTCACTTTGGAGCAGCAATCTGGAAGAATGAGAAAGAAAACAAGTCTTTGGATGAGAAAAATCTTCATCCCCTCAGCAAGAAACAGAAAAAAATGTAATGGCAGGAATAGTAAACTGAGATGGTAAAACAGTTGTATGCAATGAACCAATAATTTTTTTACACAACCCTACTTGCTTATGAGCTATTGCCTACTTGGGGGGGGGGTGGACACCAGGGGAAAATGACCAACAGGCAGTAAGGTAAGCAATGGGTGCTTTCAGGGAATAAAGGAGAGAAAGAAAACCCACAGACCCGATCCTGTTGAGAAAAGATGGGTGAGAGTCCAGTCTGGGGGCAGGTGATGAAAAACAAGTCCAGGGATGACGTTCCAAGGTCTAAAGGAGGGGAAAGTTCCATTATTTCAGCCAAAGAGTGGGAGTCCAGCAAGTGAATGAACCATAAGGGCAGGGAAGCAGCCTTGGGCCAAAAACCAGTTACAATGGTAGGAGGTCTAGGAGGTGATTTTTATACACCTTTTACTTAGTCATTTGTCATCTGAGAGAAGCTGCTCTCCAGCTTTCCAGAAGAGCTCAGCTGGTTGCTGGTTTTCCAGATTGCCAACCCAAGCACAATGGGAAAGAACAAACTAGCTTTTCATCCAGCTCCCCTTCTTACCACAACCTCTGTCTCATACAGCTTTTGTCCATGCAGGTCCGATGTTCCCCAGCATAACATTTTTGGGTGGTCTAGTCAAAGGGGACCTTTCCTTCATTTTTCATCAGTGGACAAGTGGGTTAGGTCCACCTCACTGTCTGTGTCATCTTCAGATGAATGCAAGTGGCATTCTCATCCAACTGGCCACTGAACTTGCATGGGCAGCCTATAGGAGCTGAGCCATTGTGAAAAATCTGTTGTCCTTGGAAAAGTCAGTAAGTTGCAATAGGAACTCCAGGAGGCTTGAGCATGTCCTTCCCAAGAACAGCCTAGATGATGGTTTAAATTAAGCTACCTGGAACTAGGAGCACATGGCATTGGGATTCTGTGCTAACAAAGCACTGACCTGGTGCCATCTGGCAGCAATGTGGTATAGGGGGCATAAGCTCAATAAATCCCCACTGGATTCTTCTGCACGACAAGCACTTTTTCCCACCATAGAGAACAATGGAGGGGATAGGGGCAACCTGTTTGGAGGCCTGTAGAATTGGACCCCCTTGTCCAATGTTCTTCAAACTTGGTTGGTATCTTGGGGAGAGACTCCAGCAGCTTCCCTGTGAGTTTGGAGCCCCTTCCTAAAACTCCCTCTCCTCCAGCCCCCAGAATATACCCTATGTTTTCACCATTGACTTCAATGGCCCATAGGATATAAAGGGGCCGAAATTAACATTTGGCTGGACCTTTTTCAGGCCCAGCGTTCTAGCGAGGAGCCTGAAAAAGGAGATGAGGGCGGGGGGCGGGGTGGGATGACATCACACGGGAGAGGTGGAATTTGCCACTACGAGTCCAAGACACCACCCCGGGGCTCAGGGAGGCAAGGCAACATATCGCCCCACCCCGCCCCCCACGTGGGCGTCGCAGCTGCCGCCGAGAACAGCGACAGCGGTCATAACTTTTTAAAGAGCCCCTACCGAGAGCTGGGGGAGCCAGAATGGCCTCTCGTGTGTGATGTCCGAGCGGCAACTCCACTTGGATATCACACGCCAGAGGTGGAATTTGCCCCTATGAGTCCAAGGCCACCACCCCAGGGCTCAGGAAGGCAAGGGAATGTTTTGCCCCTCCACCCCTGCGGGCAATGCAGCTGCTGCTGCAATGGCGGCCATGACTTTTTAAAGAGCCCCTCCCGAGAGCTGGGGGAGCCAGAATGGCCTCTCACTGTGATGTCCAGCAGCAACACTGCTCGGACATCAAACGCAAGAGGTGGAATTTGCCCCTATGAGTCCAAGGCCACCACCCCGGGGCTCAGGGAGGCAAGGGAACATTTCGCCCCGCCCCCCACCCCCGTGCGGGCATTGCAGCTGTCACCAAGAACAGCTACGGTGGCCATAACTTTTTTTAAGAGCCCCTCCCGAGAGCTGGGGGAGCCAGAATGACCTCTCGCATGTGATGTCACACACGAGAGGTGGAATTTGCCATCACACGAGAGGTGGAATTTGCCCCTACAAGTCCACCCCGGGGCTCAGGAAGGCGAGGGAACATTTTGCCCCTCCCCGCCTCTCCCCCCGCATCGCAGCTGCCCCTGAGAATAGTGGTGGTGGCCATAACTTTTTAAAGAGTCCCTCCCGAGAGCTGGGGGAGCCAGAATGACCTCTCGTGTGTGATGTTCGAGAGGCAACGCCACTCTAACATCACACACGAGAGGTGGAATTTGCCCCTACGAGTCCAAGGCCACCACCCCAGGGCTCAGGGAGGCAAGGGAATGTTTCCCCCCCCCCCGCGGGCATCACAGCTGCCGCTGAGAACAGCGGTGGCGGCCATATGTTTTTAAAGAACCCCTCCCGAGAGCTGAGGGAGCCAGAATGACCTCTTGCCTGTGATGTCCGAGCGGCATCACACGTGAGAGGTGGAATTTGCCCCTACAAGTCCAAGGCCACCACCCTGGGGCTCAGGGAGGCAGGAGAAAGTTTCACCCCGCCCCCCACATGGGCGTCGCAGCTGCCGCTGAGAACAGTAGCAGCAGCCATAAGTTTTTAAAGAGCCCCTAAGGAGAGCTGGGGGAGCCAGAATGACCTCTCATGCAAGAGGTGGAATCTGCCCCTACGAGTCCAAGACCACCACCCCGGGCCTCAGGGAGGCAGGAGAATGTTTCGTGCGCCCCCCCATGGGCATCGCAGCTGCCGCCGAGAACACCAGCAGCGTCCATTACTTTTTAAGGAGCCCCGAAGGAGAGCTGGGGGAGCCAGAATGACCTCTTGTGTGAGAGGTGGAATTTGCCCCTACGAGTCCAAGGCCACCACCCCGGGGCTCAGGGAGGCGGGGGGACATTTTGCCCCCCCACCGTGTCCCAACTGATGGCTGGTGGGAGCAGGGGGTGGGGATTATGTGCCCTGCCCCTGAGCTCCTGACTGGCAGAGCGGTGCTCTGGTGCGCTCCGGAAGAAACCGAGGCCTGCTCATAGAAGTGATTTAATTGATTTTATTAAACATTTGATTTCTCCCTTATCTGATGGAGACTCTTAGTTGGATCCAAACTAAATTTTCCACGAATGGGAGGCACTTCCATCAGTGGATCAGAACTTTTTCCCCTCTGCCTTCCGGTGATCTCCCCAAAAAGCCACTCTTGGAGGAAAAGGGACCCTCTTGGAGGGCTTAGAGGGCTGCAGCAAGAGGGGGGAAGCAGAAGAGTTCTGTTTGGTTGACGGATCCAGCTCTCTGCCTGTGCTCTGGAGTGTCTTGATTTTTATTCTTCTGCAATATAAGTTTCATCAAAAGTTTGGAGGAGATACTAAGAGCTACTGACTTTCCCAAAATGAGGCCTGTTTCTGGCGCAGCAGAGGGCAACTCTTATTGAATTTCAATGTAATTGCTTTTCTTTGAGGAATTTTCATTTCTTTAAAGTCCTCAGGAACAGATATGTTTTCAAATGGTACCTGAAGGCCATTTCTGATAATATAATAAAGGTGCCAATTGCATCTCTTGAGGGAGGAACTTCCATAGCTTGGGGGTGGTAGCTGTGGCTGGGTCTGGTTTCTCAAGAAGCAGACACAGCCGGTGAACCTCCCTATGCTCGTAAAAAGCATTCCAGATCATCTCTACCATCTCTACCAGGGGACAAGCAGGGTCCCCTGTGGGGCAGTGGTTAGAGTGCTGGATTAGGATCTGGGAGGCCTTGGTTCAAATCCCCTCTCTTCCATGAAGCACGCTGGGTGACCCAAATTGCCCGTGTGAACACAGCCCAGGTCTTGTTTTTACTGACTGGATAGAGCTTCTCCATCATTTTTTAAAAACATTTTTATTGTACAGATATAAAAAAAAAACAAATTAATTTTTTCCACAACATTTCAATCTTTTTATATCCATTTTCAAATATCTCCCCACCCCCCCCGTTACATGGCTCCCCGCAGTGCGATATCCCCCTTAAATTTTCATCTTAATCTTTAATTCTATATTTTATTGTATTACAAACTAATCTTTCAGGTAACATTACATAAAATCATCATTTCAATACCTTATCATTTATTTATTTTTTTTTGGTCCATTCTAATAACTATCAAAGCTTATTAAAGTATTTTTAACATTCCATTTCACTTCTACATATTCTTTAAAGTCTTTCCACTCTTCATAGAATTCTTCATCTTCCTTGCCGTTAAGTTTCTTTGTCAATTTGTCCATTTCAGCCATAAAGACCATTTTTTTAATCCAATCCCATATTTCTGGTACCTTATCTTGTTTCCAACATTGCGCAAACGTCATTCTTGCAGTTGTTATCAGATACCATAACAGTGTCTTTTTCTCCATCATTAACTGCAAATTATATAAACAATCTGATTTCGGAGTTGCCTATCTGGCGATGTCCATGTGTAGAGTCTCCTCTTAGGTTGTTGGAAGAGGGTGTTCGCTATGACCAGCGTGTTCTCTTGACAAAACTCTGGTAGCCTTTGCCCTGCTTCATTTTGTTCTCCAAGGCCAAATTTGTCTGTTATTCCGGCTGAAGGACTAATGGACTGCTAATTTAAACCAATCAAAATGAAAACAATACTGTTTGATAAGCCAGCTCAGTTTGGGGTGTAGGAAGGAGTAGAAGTCAAGACTTTTCATTATGAAGGAAATGTGGGGAGGAAGGCGGAGGCGAGATTGATAGGATTAGCAATTGGAACAGAAAAGAAGCAGCTCTGGGGCAAGGCAAGTCCAGTGTCCGGAATGTGCAGATGTCGGCTGGGTGGAGGGGGAGTCGCAGCTGTCAGAACAAGATCTCATGTGCTTTCCAGGGTCACTGCCTAGGCATGATTATAGGGCTTGCCAGTCCTGGTGTCCATCTTTGTGTCTACTTATGTTAAGTTGCCTAGTATATAGAGTCCTGGGGTACTTCTTTGGGGTCCATTGCTGGTTGAAACGACTCCTCTTGAGAGACAAGGGGTTGGCATGCTTACAAAGCCACCAGCCTTTCAACAATTGTTGCCTTAAAATAAAGCAACTTAGACACCGGGCCCCCAAAATAATAATAATAATTACTGCCGTCTGCTGCATTCATTTATGCCACTTCAGCTTCTTTTAAAGCCAGAGGCACTGAGGAATCTGTGGGTGAGATGTTAATAATTTCTGCTATTCATTGGGTCAGCCATCTCTGGCAGATTTAACTAGGCAAGCTAGACAAGGGTCCAGATGACAGGTGCTTAGTTTCATGCCTCCAAGTATTCTGTCCACATCCTCAGGCTGAATCGGCTCAAAGCCATCCATATGAACATGACAAGTGGAAGGCCCCAGGAATATTCACTGACTCTAATTAATGAGGAGTCCAAGTTGGATCAAATGCAGTCAATTTGTATCTGCAGAGTGCTTAGCAAATTGGCCACTGCTTGCTGCTGAAATATCTGATCTTTTCTCTTGGGGGCCAAGGCCTCTTACCACTTAGGACAACATTGCTGGATGGCACTGGCAGACACAATGGTGGCAGGAAACTGTTTTTCTAGCCTCATCTCTGCTACAGAGCAGGTGCTGAAATGAGCATTAGCAACAAACAAGGCTATTCCTTAGCAGCTTAGCTCCCCTTCTAGGAGAACCCTGGCTTTATAGTTTACTAGGGAGTTAGGAGACCTGAAACTAATGGAGGACAGCTGGAGCATCATTAGTGGAAAAATCATTTTGAATTAAATACAGCAAACTATATGGTCCATTTATATATTTATCAAATGGCAGAGATGGCGGTGAAGGTTTTTTCTCTGCTACCACTGGATCAGCTGAATCACACAACCACTGTAACCCACTACTTGGAACGGAGATCTCCAAGGAAGACTCTGCAAAAGAAGGCAATGGCAAATTACCTCTGCTTTTCATTTGCTTTGAAAGTCCCTTGGTGGGGTCACTGCAATTGGTCTGTGATTTGACAGCACTTTACTCTCTCAAGCTTTTATGAATCAAAGCTCACTTGTCAGTTACATTTGTCTTCAAGCCTGGGTTGACCTCTGGCTTGTATAGAATTAAAAATCCCCCCCCCCCCAAGCCATTCAGATAATACAATGATTTGTTGAAGGTGAGCACAAAATATGCCAATTGGGACAAATATACATACATATCTGATAATACTGTGCCACTCTCTCCCCTTGATACTGCAGCTTCCCCATCACCTGAGAAACCGATACCAGTCAACAAGACACCAGAATAACTGTCATATCAGAAGGCTTCCATGTGCTCCTAAATATTTGGATTTATGAGATTTCTAAATGGGGCATTTTTTAGGTTAGATGACTAGTCAGCTTCTGACTACAGTATATTGTGGCTGAAAGGTGCAGGAGAAAAAGTGTAATAGATCATATGGGGGGCATCAATTATCTATTGCTCTCTCTTGCACTCATTTCTGTCACTGCTGGAGACAACTACTGGGCTTTGGAGTGATCCAACAATGTAGCTGCCACACACTTCCCTACCTAGCCCAGTAAAAGTCACATATGCTGGGAGAGAACTTAAAGTAGACAAAGAATTATACTCAATGGAAAATGTGACCACAGGTGCTGTCATTGTTTACAAAGGACTGAGCAGGAAAATCGCATTCAGATACAGCTATAAATATCTCCAGAGTGGTAACTATAAATTGTTTCATCAATATCTTCCTCAGCATTTTCAGCTCAGTACTAAAGCTTTGTATGTGTGTGCTATGTTTCTATTATGAGCTCCCAGCAGAGGCAAACAGATATATTTTTGGAAGGATCCCCAGTGATCTTGGCACATGCTAATCAAGTCTTGAAAAACCTCAAAATGGATTCATTAGTTCTTTGTGATTTATATTCCTCTGGGGGGAAAGCCTGCTCAATTTGTCAGGTGAGGGGAGGCAGAATCGTGGAAAGTCCCAGGCCTTTTCCTCTATGGAATGCCTCTCGGCTCCTTCCCCCCCCTCCATTCCAGATTCTGATATCATTTGCCAGGACATAGTTGGCTTGGAGCATTACTGCAGATCAAGCATGAGGGCAAAAGGGATTGTGTTTCATCAAATCACTGTGCCGCAACTGGGTGCGACACAAGCTCCCGAGTGTCAAGGACTCCAAGAAGGACCTCTGTGAATCAAGCACCAATTCCCTGCTCTGTGTGCCACCAGGGCTGTGAGCTAGAGGAGGGGATTGCAGATAGCTCAAGCAGGAACCCTGAATTTCACACAATCCTTTTGGCCCATGAAGCCAGGTGTGAGTGTGACCAATCCCATGCTCATGGCTGAGATAAAGCTGCCAGATCTGCAGTGCTTCCTCTCTTTGGGAAGCCATCTGCAAGGAAGCCTTCATGCTCTCTCTCTCTCTCTCATATGTCAAAGTGCAGGGTTTTGCACCTGTCACCAACTTGCCTGTCTGCAGCTTGCTGGTCTGCCCAAGGTTCTTGCTTCACATGAGGCCAGAGCCTACTTGACTTACAGCACTGCTTCAGGCTATGAAGAAGTTGCACTTGCTCATAGTTCAGATAGTGAGCATGAGTATTTGGTGGGAAACAAACAATGAAGTAACAGTGGAACTGTGAAAATCACTTAAGCACACCAAGAGAGATAGCCAAAGTTACTATTCATGTGTGCGCACTGCAAATCACAGCAGCACATAAGCTAGTGACACAAATTGATTGACAGAGTGCAGAGTTAACAGGGGAGTAGAACCAGCACTAAAGGGATAATGGGTTAGAGGGCAACTCACTGTCACTGACTAGCTGATGGCAACACTGTCTCAGGCAATAAAAACAAACAAAAAATGATAAATAGAAACATACTTTCTTGCACAGTCACTATACAACTTGCAAAGCACCAGGAAAAACTTGAAATCACTTATTCAAAGACAGCAAAACTGTCCCAAAGAGATGCTGAAAAAAGAATACCTATCAACAAAGCCCTCCCAAGCTGGTGATGACCTGTGGAAACCTCTTGGCTTCCCGTCAGCTGTATTCTCCCCTGACTCACCCTGTCTTGCCTGTTCATCTGTCTGTCTCTCTGAGGCTGAACACTTCTTGGACTCTCTAAACTACACAGCCAGGCATCAGAATATCATTAATAAGTATTCATTTTCCTATTTCATTTTGGTGCATATAACAATCAGGAACGGCATTTTTCTTTAAAAAAATAAACACACAAATTTACATCTCTAAGACAAAAGTACAAGGAGATGTTCTCTCAAGGCACTTCAGTGTTGCTCCAGAATCCAGCACTTTCTGTCCACTTTTTGCAGCCTTTCTGGCTTTGGGTGTTTCCAATCTGTGTCATTGCAAGTGGACATGCTAGAAGGTTAATTCTGGATGAATGGAGAGAGCAACACAATGAAACACACATGAATATTAAGAGCGCCAAGAACACTCCGGATGCTAACATTATGCATCTTTTCCTAACATCTTGATATTTGAAGCTGGAGCTTGAGGGGTTTGAATGCTGTTGCCAAGAATAGCTAAACTGATAGTTTGGCATCCGCAGCTCTGTAGCCTTTGCTATAATATTTCAGCTGCAACAAACACCCTGCAGCAGAGGAAAAAGTCACATGCAGCAAGAAAGGTCTCGGAAAGGGCGCTCAGATATCACACTGTTCCCCCTGAATTCCAGTTTTAGAACTGTTTTGTTATACAGTGTCTACCAATGAAGTCCTTGTTAGCTACTGATCTTCAAGGGCAAAAAGCACTTCTTTTGACTGAAAGCAGGCTGAGTCAAAGGGTACATGTGTGTGTTATCACTGTCCTCTTCATTAATGCCTTGTTACCAGGGGTCATTTCATAGAAAAAGAGGTGCAGGAGCTCATTAGCATAACTCATTAGCATAACTTATTTGCATATGTGACACCCCCTGACATCACTGGAAGTTTGTCAGAAGGCAACACCCACTGCTCAGGCTCCACTGGACTGTTTTGGATTACTAGCTATTGGGGGGGGGGATGTGCAGATCTGTCCTCACAGAGGAGGGAGAGCTTGTACCTGAATAAAACTTGGTCTTAAAGGTGCCACTGGACTGTTTTGGACTGCGGGGGGGGGGAGGCTCTGCAACGTATCTGGCTGCTTCCTGCTCTGATTGAGCCCTGCTGGGAGCAGGGGGTGGGGCTTGTTGCATGTGCCCGCCCCCTGGACTCTTTACTGCCAGAGCTCCGCTCCTGTGCGTTCCTGCAGGAAATGACCCCTGTTTGTTACATAAAAAAAGATTAATAGAATTTCTCTGAGGCTGAACATTTATCCTATGGATAAAACAGAAGTGAAGCACTACGGAGATAAGACCTGATGCTTCCCCTGCACTTTTCTTTTCAGGTGTACAAAATAGTTACAGCCCTAATTCCCACCAAGTTTGAACATTAAGAAGAAACCTTTTTGAACGTTTGAGGTCCTGATCAAATTTGCAAGCATTCAAGGGTGCTCATCAAATGCATGATCAGATTGTGATGCAGACAGAGGTATGATACAGTAACCCTGAATTCATTTGTGAAATAATAATAAAAGAGCCCTGATGGATCAGAACAATGGTCTATCTGGACCAGCATCCTATCTCATACAGTGGCCAACCAGTTCTGGAGGACCAACAACAGGGCATAGAGGCTGAGTCATTCCCTTGATGCTGCTTAGTGCCTCTGAATGTGGAGGTTCCCCTCAGTCACCACGGCTAATAGCCACTGATAGACTTATCCTCCACAAATCTATCTAATTCCTTTGTAAAGCTGTTTATTCCTGTGGCCATCACTACATCCTCTGGCAGTGAATTCCACAGTTTAATCACTCAAGAACTTTCTCCTTTATTCCTGTTGAACTTTTGTCTTCCACTTCATTTCAACCTTACATTTACCCTCTGAATATATAAGCACATCAGAGGTTAAAATTCATCCATATGTGGTTGTCTCCGGATAAATGATTGTGTGAACAGGCCTAGAGGAAGACATACAATTAGCATCTCTTCTGCCCTTGAAATATTTGCACCATAGTTCAAATACTTTCCGGCACTCTTGTTGGGCAGCTTGACAGTATTGTAAATTATATGCCACACATTTATTTATTAGTTAAATTATATTTATTCTTTCATTTATTGAAATATTTATATGGTGCCTTTCCCTGTGGCTCAAGGTATCTTACAATACATTATTAAAACATCAAACAATAATAAAACCCCAAATTGTTCCCAGCCTAATAAAGCCTATGAAATATAATCAATTGCAATAAATCCTATCCAAATTGTCCCATTTTGGCCAGAAAAATCAGCAAGCATGGCAGTGAACAAGGGTAGATCAATGCAGATCAGAGAATGACCAGCAACAGATAACATCCAAGCAGCAGTTACCTGATAGCAGAGAACAGGTTTCCGAGCAATTATTCAAAGACAGGTTCTTCAGGACCTTGGAAAGCTCCCATAGATAGCAAAAGTTGTTCCAGCACAGTCCAAGATCTTGAAAGTAACAACACATGTAAAAAGATGGAGCTCTAGCTTTGAACCATAATATTGCAAACTGAATTATGCTGTGTGCTGATCTTTCACCTCAAAGGTCTGACCTACCAGTCCTGGGTTCAAAATATGGCAATTTGTAAAAAATCTAAGAATTCCTCCATCAAATTCTACACATAGAACGTTCAAAGGCCACAGAACCTGGACAGAAGATTTTCTTGTTTGAGATCAGACCTATCAGATATGCTTGGGGACTAGGTCAAAACAGAAATTGCCATAGTTTGCCTGTATTGTGATCAGGGATCAACAACCCATGTCCTATGCTTCAGAGGGTACTAAGGGCATCCAGTGTGGAGATGGAGGTGTTTTCTTCCCTACTGCCAGACTCCTACACTTTTTAATAAAATATTTTTATTGTTAATATGCACTTATGGAAAAACAATAATCACAAACAGATTATAAAACACAGAATCTATATGATATATGTGCTGGGGGAAACAAGGACAGATCTTAGTTACAATAAGAATGATTATCTATCATCTCAGTGGCATGTATTCTACCAATGCACTTAGCAAAGAGGAAGGCTCCCTTCTTCCTAAAGATCCTTCCTTCAACTTAAGTGGTTCTTCATCCAACAGAAGTTTGAGGAAGGCTCCTTAATTTGGAGGAACTATCTCCAGCCTAAGCAAGTTACATGCCAGTATAAGTAATAAAACCACTTCCAGCTATCTTTATAATTGCCATTCCTTTACAAGCCTTCTTGAACCTGGATATATAAAACTATTTAACTCATTGTTACCAGCTCTCATAATCCCATATACCATTCCCTTAGTTTAGGAGTTTCTATGCTCTTCTGATATATTAATCTGCTGCCAGACTCCCACAGCAATGAGAAGAGACACTTTTATTTAGGACCATACTCTGCAATGTATTTACTGACCTGTGAATAGTACTCAACTGTCTCTAGCACAGAATCAAGGCTATTTTTGGGCAGGAACGCACAGGAACGGAGTTCCGGCTGGTTCCTGAGTTGGCCACACCCAGCAGGAACTCATTAGCATAATAGGCCACACCCAACAGCAGAAACTCATTAGGATTGGCTACAGTAGGTGTGTGTGGCCTAACATGCAAAGGAGTCCCTGCTACAAAAAAAAGGCCCTGGGTTTTGACAACAAACACGGTAAACAGAATAAGAAGCAAAAGGTGGGTGTGGCTGGATGACCACACTTTTGGCAACACGGGGTTGTGGCCTAATATGCTAATGAGATGTGGTGGCAGGGAGTGGGCTAATATGCTAATGAGTTCCAGCTGTTGGGGGTGGCCTGTTATGCTAATGAGGTCCTGCTGGGCTTTTTCTACCAAAACCCCCCTGCACAGAATACTACATTACCTCCAATACAGCTATGGTCAGTGCTCAGCTTTGCATACAGAAAGCCCCACATGCTATCCCTGCCCTCTCCAGTTACAGGATATCACAGAGAAAGTACTAAGAAATACCATCCTTTTCTTGAGAGATTCTGGGGAGCTGCTGTTGGATAGAGGAAACAAGTCTGAGCAAGGTAGATAAGTGATCCTACTTAGCATCAGTCAGTTTCACATGAAGTGAACTGGATTTATCTTGCAACTCTCAGGGACAATGTATCCAGCAGCTCTGAAAATAATTTTACAAACCACTGATCGGTCAAGTTCCTTCTCGTGGTTTACCTGCACTTCCCTAAAAGTGAACCAAAATGTGAAATTCTGAGGAGCGCAACTTGGGGCAAAGGAAGCTCTGCACAAACAACTTGTGCTAGCTCCTGGCTGGGGTGGGGGGAAGCCCACCAGGCACCTCAGCAGCAACAAAGATATCAACTGGAGTGTCAGAGGAAATTATCTCAGTGTCATAGATCTTGGGATAATTTGGAACATCTGTTTCTGAGCCAAGATTAGAACAATGTTTGGTATACCGAAAGGAAGCAATTGAGATACAAAATCATGCAGTGTTTAAATCTAATGAGAACCTTTTTGAGAAATCCAATATAATCATAATCAAGTTTCTTGATTGCAAATGAATAAGCCACTTGGACTTAAGAACTGGCCTGAGCAACATCCTAATAAACATTGCCAAGTCAATGCATACAGTGTTAATAAGGACTCGTGTTTCTGTCTGTCCCGCACATGTAAAATGCCTGGTTTGCATTAGAAATGTGCAGTTGTATGGTAACCAATCATAACCCAGACCCAGTGTACACCATTCTTTTACATAGCCATTGTAAACAATAGAGCTAGAAAATTAACAGCCTTTCATAATATTAGAAAACATTCAGATCTTTTATCTGTTCTAATGCCTGGCTGTCTAGCTTAGAGTTCAAGAACATCATGGGGGGGGGAGGTGAGGAGAGAATGCAGTTGCAGATATTGAACCACCCGCACAATATCAGATCGAGATCGACCACCAGGATGGCATGGAAGGCTAAGCGCCATCTTAAATGCAATCTGTTCAATTGTTTTATTTTTATTGTTAGCACCTTTTAATGTCGTATTGTTATATAGTTTTATGATTGTTATACTATTTATCGCTGTTTTATCCTGTTGTAAGCCGCCCTTAGCCAGCCATGGCTGGGAGGGTAGGGTATAAATGTAATAAATAAATAAATAAAATATTCAACTGACAGGGATGTTTTCCAATCATCAGTTTTGTTAGCATTGAACACATGAAGTGGCCTTATACTAAATCAGACCGTTGGTCCATCAAGGTCAGGATTGTCTACTCAGATAGGCAGCAGCTCTCCAGGGTCGCATGCAGAGGTCTTTTACAACACCTACTGCCAGATTCTTTAACTGGAGATGCCAGGGATTGAATCTGGGACCTTCTGCACACCAAGCAGATGCTCTACCACTGAGCCGCCACCCCTAAGTTGTAAGCATCTCTTGCCACTGAAGAGGATTACGCCAATTTTTCTTTCCAAAGTGGTGTTTAATCACTGGCTTGAAGGAAGGACTTTCATTTGGTTTTATATTATAATTATAATATTTTATATTATATTATTTATTATTATAATGGTAGATACAGTTTGGTACAAGCACTTTGGTTATATATACAGGCATATTGGCAGGCAGCATTGCAGAGTAGAGAGAGACTAAAGCTGAACTACACAGGATATAAAAGAGCCATGGCAGGATGGACTGGCAATCTCTTGACATCTTCAGGTTCATTTAAAAAGCAAACTTTCAATTTCCCTTGAAAAATCTGCCTGCTCCAGCTGCTATTAGCCCTAGTGTTAAAAAAGATAGGAAAGCCACAATTTATAAAGGCAGAGAATATATCTTGCAATCTTACCAATCAGCAACTGATTTACTTTGCAAAGGGGGAGGGGAAGGACCCAAGAGAGTTCCCAGAAAACACAATAGTTCCAGGAAATAAGATAGGCATAGACCCAGAAAACCTCCCCTTGGCCAAAATGGGAAATGTTGGGCACAGTAATGGCACTTGGGATGATCCTGTTTGGCAGGAAAATACATCAATTATTCTGCCCGGACAATGTGACTGTCAGGCAGCAATCAACCCGGGAAGTCTCTGCCTTTACTCCCTTTCCTGCCTCCCAAGATCAAGAAGACAAAACCAGACAATGAGGTGCCAGAATAACTGTTAGATTATAAGGATCTCACCTTCTCTTAAACATCAGAAATAAGTCTGGTTGGTCATCCTTGAATCAGAGCATTTACTTTACTTCTAAATGAGCAATGGTTCAAATACAGCCATAATTAGTACATTGCACAACTACCACATATCCCTACTGGAGTCTCAGTTTCCCATCACTGCTCCACACACTGCTCAGAAACTGAATCCAGAAAGTAGGACATCCGAGTCCTGCCCAGTCATATCTGATGATTCTTGAATGTTGAAAATAATATTTTTTTTCTGTTCAGATCATTTGTGATATTTACAATTGGATGTAAGACTGTCCATTGCCCTAGAACTTCCCAGTTGAGGAGGCAACAGACACAGTGTAAGGCCACTGAACAGCACCACTTTGCATCTTTAACTCAAGCATGGATCTTTGTCCAGTCATTAGTCATTAGTATATGGTGGTTCATGGGACACCTAGCCTTTGTGGCAGCAATATTTCAGCTGTAGTCCTGTGCACCGTGGTTCCTTTTTTAACCTTGTAATACCAATCCAGTTAGTCTTGAGCCGCACTTTCTTAACTCACTGGTCTGTTTGACCAGCCAAAGCTCTGCTTCATCTATAGGTTACTGGCCTCCATGATTTGTATATTGAGAAAACGGACTCCTTCCTAGTGCCACTGTGTGCACAGTAGCAGCACACTTAACTAGAAGTCTAGTGCTGGGGGTTCTCTTGTACTGAGGTGAGCTGCTTCTCCTAGAATCATTATTTTTAAAGGGTCTCCTACATCTATAGCAGCAGGCCAAGCATCAGCATACCGAGAGATGGGGCAGCTGCCAAGGCTATTTTCCTGCTTTGTGCCTGCCCCGCTATGTGCCTGTGCACTCCTCTCCCACTTGCTTGCCTTCCTCACTTGTCAGCCTTTCTTCCGTCAATATTCCCAGCCACATTGGCTGCCCAGCCCCACCAGGGGAAGGATGTGTAGGTGGTGCATAAGACTGGGAGCACAGAGGGTGGGAGGGGTCACAAGTCAGTGGGGATGGACATGTGACCATTGGGGAGGGAGCACATGGGTGAAAGAGAAGTACGGGTGAAGGGTGAGTAGGGGACTCTGTGCGCCCCAGCCCCCCCCCAAAAAAAACCCTGGAACTGGCCTCAAAGGCCAGAGCTGTCAATGGCACATAGATGTTTTCTTGTTCCCTTCCTCTGGTTGAATTACCTTGTCTTGCTGTACTGTACTCTGATCTAAGTGAAAAATAAATAGGGGAAGAGATCTATCTAGAGGAACAACAATAAATACCTTTTCCATCATTACTTCGGAAAATAAATACACACAGTGACAACAACAGCAGCTGCGATTGATACCTCTGATAAAAGCCATAATGAAAAAAGCTGTAATGAAAACTTAATATAGCAAAATGCACCGGGAACAACAACAAAAAAGGAACCTTTCCTTTCGCAGCTCAAGATGAAAACCATTCTACCTCGAAAGATGTGCTCACCCCAGAGACACTGATGAAAGTGAACTTACTTCTTGAAGCTGTAATAAAAACAGAGGCTTGTGAGAATCTACTTGCTTGTTCGGTGTCTCTGTAATAATCTTGCAAAAAAAAAAAAAACACTGATAAAAGATGTGATGCTGCATTTCCATGACATATCAGAGTCCTGATCACGCTTTCACCCCTTTGTTGTTCCTTTAACCAGAGTGTTACATAAAACAGAGTAAGCTAAATAAGACTGAAGAACTGCAGAGAGAGAAAGGGATAATAATGCCACATTTTTCGATCAAATGGTTCTACAGTTCCAAAAAGATGTTGTCTTTCCCAGAGCCAGCAATAGCCCACACGATGTGTTAGGAATTACTCAGGCATCTGAAGCTGCTTTATACTGCTTTATACCATCAAACTATTGATCCATCCCACAGGAGGGTCACTCACAGGGCTCCTAAATCAGCTACATGCTATTGTAATGTAAACAGATGTAGATGGAGGACAGATTTCAGCAAGATAGATCCAGGTGGGTAGCCATGCTGGTCCGAAGCAGCAGAACAAAGTTCGAGTCCAGTGGCACCTTTAAGACCAAGAAATTTTTATTCAAGGTATACGTTTTCATGTGCATGCATAGTTCTTTAGATCTGGACTCAAGATTTCAGCAAGATTTAAGATGGGGAGAGGCCGAGTTCAGCGGTAGAGCATCTGTGTTGTATGCAGAAAAGCCCCAGATTCAATCCCTGGCACCTGCAATTAAAAGGATCAGGTAGTAGGTGATGGAGAAGACCTCTCCCTGAGACACTGGAGAGCCAGTGCCAGACACTAGTGACCTGAATAGACCAATTGTTGGACTCAGTATAAGGCAGTATCATGCATATTGATTCATAAGAGTGACTGGCAGTGATTCTCAGAAAAAAGGGGCTCATGACAAGACTGTTCCTAATTTCATCTGTGAGTTATTGGCACATTCAGTACATTGCCCTGTTAGCAACCTACATCTGAGTGACATCCCTTGGAAGACCTTTTCTACACTGGCAGGAGACGATCACCGTATTTTTGATCTTGCACCAAAATAATATTTGCTGACTTTATTTTTATTAAATTGCAAATTAAGGCAGACTTTTATTGCCATGAAAGCAAAATACGTCACAACTGGTGGTTTTATTATAATTTCTCTCCCCTTGGCATTAATTGCATTGAAGCTCATTAAACTACTATAGTGGTGTGACAAGCGGAGTGACTTAATTGTGGCAAATCAAGACCTTGACTTACCAACTGTCTCTGTTGGGTGCATCAAAAGGTTGTGGGCTTGCTTGTGTCAGCTGAAAAAAGTTCCCAAAGGCAGAGTGTAAGAAAGGAGCTGAACTGGAAGAAAGCACTGAACCATCCGGGGAAGAATGCCTTGGTTGACACCACAACCATGAAAATGTGACAGTAGATTCTGCTAATCTTGCATTTTCCTGAATCCTTGGCCACTTTGTCATGTGAATGTCACTCTTTCTTGCTAGATTCAGATGGGTAGCTGTGTTGGTCTGAAGCAACAGTCCAGTGGCACCTTTAAGACCAACAAAGTTTTATTCATACCTTGAATAAAACTTTATTCATCTTAAAGGTGCCACTGGACTCAAACTTTGTTCTCTTTCTTGCTGTTTTGTTTTCTAGGGCCATTTTGTGTGTGCCTATAAGGCCCAGGAGACTGTTGTCTCTCTCACAGAGGGCCATAGAAATTCCCAGTCTTTCCCCTCAGACCAGTACATCATCTGGGTTCACCTATTCTTTGCCCAAGCCAGTATGTTTGCCCACTACTCCAAGGACTTAGAGCACCTGACCTTGAGAAGAATATTGCCAGTAGGCTTGACCCTTTGAACTTGTATCTAGAAGAAGAAGAAGAAGAAGAGATTGGATTTATATCCCGCCCTTCACTACCCAAAGGAGTCTCAGAGCGGCTTACAATCTCATTCCCCTTCCCCTCTTCACAACCGACACCCTGGGAGGCAGGTGGGGCTGAGAGAGCTCTGACAGAAACTGCTCTTTTTCAAGAACAGCTCTTATCAGAACTACAGCGTGCCTAAGGTCATCCAGCCAGGTGCAAGTGGAGGAGTGGGAAATCAAACCCCCTTCTCCCAGAATAGCGTCTGCGCACTTAACCACTACACCAAACTGGCTCTCCTTCTTCCTTCTTCTAGATTGGTAAACTTCCTTCTTCTAGACTGGTAAACCCTCCCCCCTCTAAAACACCACAAAAGTATCCGGAAAATAATCACATGTTGTCAGCTGTGGAATATCAGTAAGATTCTGGCCCATCTTCTTGGTACAGAAATTCTAAATTCAGTTGCTTGTCAAAGGCTGGTTAGCTAGGAGCTCTGTTTTCTGATCCTTTGAAAGCAACCGTAGTCTCTGTGTTCTCATTTTTTTCTTTATCTCCTCCATGCTTTATATATCTAAAACTGGGGAGAATGCTCTCTGCCAACTCTTTGCTGACCTCCCTCAGGTCTTAGTGTCTTCAGCTTCATGCTGGTGGAACTTTTAGATCTGCCTAATATTCCAGTGACTCGTTGCCTGCTTTTCATGGTTGCATGAAGTGAGACAAGAAGAAGGGGCAGTGAGGGGAAAGAATGGCTGAGCAGGCAATCTGACAGGGTGTCTTCCAACCACATGTTATCCCTCTGATAAAGATAATCCCCACAGGTGTTTTCTGTGCAACATATTTCCACTTTCCATAAATTATTGCAGTGCCCCCATTGGGTTCAGGAGAGCTTGCTTGATTATATCAGGGGCTCTTTTTATTTGCTATACCATTATCGGTTATAGGGCTGCCTGCCTGCACAGGGGAAAATGCTTTGGCCAGCATGCTCCAAAAGCAAGAAATGTCTACCACTTGTTACAGACTGGAGGAGGGATAGAAGAGGAGGCTGCATTCCCCTCTTCTAGGCAGTGCAACTGCAGGGAAAATAAGAAAAACTTTCTTGTGCTTCTTGGAAGACAGGCAGCTATAGACTGAGATGGATGGGTTAGAAGGGAGGGGCCATGGCTCAGTGGTAGAGCATCTCCTTGTCATGCAGAAGGCCCCAGGTTCAATCCCTGGCACCTCCAGTTAAAAAGATCAGGTAGCAGGTGATGTGAAAGACCTCCACCTGAGACTCTGGAAATAGGGTTGCCATCCCCCTGGTGGGGCCATGGGACCCCCCAATTTTGGGAGGCCCACTCCGCTGCCATCCAGATGGCCAGCAGGGGAAGCCCCCGCAAACAGCAATGTTCCATGGGGATGCTGCCAATGCAATGACATCACCAGCAGTGATGTCATCATGCTGGGGGCGTCATGCGGTGATCCTCTAGCATTCGGGGGGGGCGGGGAACTTGGTTACTACCAGGAACCCCTGCTGGACAAAAGGTGAGACCTGGCAGCACTATCTGGAAAGCGGCTGCCACACTGAGTAGGCAATTCTAATCTAGATGGACCGATGGTCTGATTCAGTGTAAGGCGGCTTTGTGTGTTCATGTGTATGTTAGGCAGATGCTAGCCATGCTTCTTCCCCCTTTCATTATCAGCAACATGTCTACATGCGGAAGAAGCAAAGGTTTCACTTATATTCTCTGGAACGCAGGTAACCAGATCGCTGCAGATCGGATGGGCAGGGGAGAGACAAATGCTTCCCATACATGATCTGCACATCGCACAAGATGCAAGATATCTGTGATAAAGATCTCTCTACATAATGAATGTGCAAAATCAGTAAGGAACACATTTCTGAGATTTCTTAACATTTTCAGTTTATTTCATAGGAAAGCAGCCAGGTTGTTGTTGTGGCACAAAAGTACTCAGATGCTGTTAGCCACAGTAAGTTTAAAGAAAGTTTAAAGAAAGTGGAGGACGGGGGTTTCTATTTCTACACCAGAATGGGTTGTGTGGGCAAGGGAGCTAAACCTCGGGTTCTGCTGAAACTTGTTCTGGTTATTAAAGTATTTTTTTCCTCTCAGCCACACTCTGACACCAGAAGTCAAAAGGGCTGGATTAAAAAAAATGCTGGAATCAGCCTCGAACTGCAAGGTCAAAGGGCAACATTCAGCTGGCCTCAGCCCCACACTTTGCTTTTGCCGAATCTGCCAGTGCAGGAAAGGGAAACGTTGCCTGAGAGCCTTTGGTGGCCCTAAGCAGCCCAGCTTGACTCTGAGAAAGAGCAACTCAAGAAGGCCTTTTGAATAAGCATCAGAGCCTGCCCTTGAAGTGGCTGTGAGAACTGCAGTCTGCCATGTGACGCCCCTTCCACCCATCTGGTCTCCTTCAAGGAAGGGCTACAGTCTATTGCAGGGGTGTCAAACACCCATCTAGGTGGAACCGGCCCATCTAGGGCTCCCATGCGGCCTGCGAGCAACTGATGCAAGGGAGGGAGTGCTGGGGGGGAGCCACTCCATTGTGGCTTCAGCACAGCAGAACAACCTCATCTGCAGCAGTTAAGCATTGTGGGAGCATCTGCCCAGTGCTGCACTGCTGCCTCTTGAGTCCACCTATGTGGGTTTTTCCTCTGTATCCCCATCTCAGCCCGTGGGGCCTTGCAGCGAGAATACACCAACTTGGAGCTTGCCAGCTGCTGTCTTTTATACAGTGTCTATCTCTGGTACCTGGCATTACGTTTTATGGCACATATGGCCTGGCCCAACAAAGTGAAATTTATGTCAGATGAGGCCCTCATAACGAATGAGTTTGACACCTCTAGTCTATTAGATAAGGTTATTTGGGCAAAGCATTTGTAGTTTGGAGATAAATGTATCTTAGTAAAAAGTGCTAGTCTGTTTCTATAACTTACTATAAGGTAGAACTGGACTTCTCCCATAATTACAGCTGATCTCCATATTACAGAGATCAGTTACCGTGGAGGAAATGGCTGCTTAAGAGGATAGACTGCATGGGATACCACGGAGGCTTGGCGAAAGGGAAGCCCTAGAATGATCACATTCCCACTGAGCTCCCTCCCTGCTCCAAACACTGCCTTCCCCTAATCGCCAAAATTTGCCAAGCTGGAGTTCACAACCCAAGAACTGCAATGGCACATTTCACACTTGGCTTCAAGGAATCTTTTATCTTTGAGTATTGCTGTGTTTAAGGACCAATTCCTGAATTAAGTGTTAGTCACATTTATTTGGTACATTTTCCCTTCCATCAAGAAGCTCCAGGTAGTGGACAGGGTTCTCCTCTCCATTTTACCTTCATAATGACCCTGTGAGGTAGGTTAAGTTGAGCGAGAATTACTGGCCCAGGATCTCCCAGTAAGCTTCACGGGGATTTGAGCCTGGGGTCCACCTAGTCCCAGTCCAGCACTCTGATAGCTGTACTACACTACACTATTTTGAATTCATTATGAAGGGGAGGTTCAAGCAGCCATGACAACTCCAGGACAAGTCAAAGTCCCTACACACTTAAAGACTTATTCTTTTAATACTCTATGAGTAGGTGGCAAAACCCAGCTGCCGCCATGTCAAAAGAAACTCACTCTGAGGTGACCCTGAGAAAGGGACGTGTCTTGAGCTAGGTATGTTAAAGCAGCTGGTCTCAGGTGGCACATTTTCAGAGTACCACTAACTGGTAGTAAATTGTCATTTATTTGGGCTATTGTTATAATACTGTTATCATCATGGTGAGATCCTATTTGTATTTTTTTGTCCAAGGCAGAAAACTGATTTTGTCCTTCTATGCCCTTCTATGCCCTGAGATGTCCTCAGAAGGCACTGGGAAAAGTCTCCACCCATCGCATACTTGACACTTTAATTATCCAGAAACTTTGGCTGTTTCAAAATTCTAAGTGGCACACCTAAGAAGGACTTGCCTTGTACTGCTTTCTTCCATAGCCTTGGATTTATTTAGCTGCAAGAGGAAATGGATGTTTTGATTTACTCTTTGGAAAACAGCAAGGGCATCAGTTAAAAGCTATTTTGCTCTTTCTCAAAAGGGCAAGACAAAATGACACATTTTGCCAAGACTGAGTAGGTGAACTGTTTGTTTGAAATCTCCTAGGTCTGGGGAGCTCAATTCCTATTATCTAAGCTCTCTTGCCAAGTCTGTACTCCTGTGTAGTCACCTTCTGTCCTGGTTCTTTTCTCTGTTAAATATTTTGGCCTAAAGGGGGTGATTGCTCTAGGCCCCAAGCAAACAGTCATTTCCCCCTTACTCTAAGCTATATATCTTCTTTAGTGGAGTAGTTTAAAGATGATTGTCTGTGAGGCAGGGAGCTTCTTGGACCATCTCCATTTCCCTCATCTGTTTGCTCAGAAAGACCCACCAAGCACTAGTTACAGTGCCTGCTTTGGGCCTCCAGATCAATAATCTAAATGCTTAGGTTTCCCCTCTCTCCCTCTGGTATCTTTGGAGGGCAATGTTTGTGCTGTCGTTATATTCTTCAACAGATTATTTAGCGTGTGAGTGGGAGACCAGGGTGGGGACATGAGGGGGATGGACGTGATCTTCGTCCTCTCTAGGAATCACTGAAAACTCTATAGCTTTACACAGAATTTCTGGTGATTCCTAGAGAGGTATGACATGCCAGCTGGCAATACACTATGGGGGTGGGACGTTTTCTGCCCCCAGTGGGCACATGGCAACCCAAATTCTCACTTTGGAGCATTCCTTGAAGGCTTGAAGTTCCACCAGCTTCATGTGCAGAATATTTTGCCCTTCTTTAAGAATGTTCCCATCCAGAATGTCAGTGAATTTCATCTATAGCCAGAAATTCCCCCTCCCCTCAAAGTCCACGCCAGAAGTTTTCAAAAGGAGGACCAATAGGTGGCACAAGGAAGCAGACTGCGTGTTCCTATCAAGACTTGGCAAGTGGTACAGAAACAGAAGGACAAATGTGCCCACAAGCTCATTAATTTTCAACAATGATCAGGATAATTAAACTGGAATTCTGTTCTGCTGTATGCAACAATTCCCTGGTACAATTAATTTGTTAAAAGGAAACAGCGAGGCTTGTGTCCCAAGTTAAAGCAATAATGTTCATTTGTATCCCAAGTGGTTGCAGTGATGTAATTAATGCCTTAGTGTGAATGGAAGAGAGCTGGCTTATTGAACCAAGCTGGCTTGGACTCTGGGCTGCCTAGGAGCAAGTGGGCCTGCAGCGCCTGCTGGCACAGACCTTGGCATTTCAGCAGCAGATGGAACTCCTGCATATAATTGGACTCTGGGTTTTGCAGTTGTATGCAAAGGAGTTTGGTTTAGATGTTTAGGCTGCCTCAGTTAAGTAGACGGCAATAGGGAGAGACATTATAACTGTTAGCAATAGGGGGAGATATGAATGACCCCTTCTCTGTTATTGTACAACAACTGAAGGGGTCCCCCCCCCAGTTGATTTTTTGTTGTAGTGGTGAGTTCTCAGAGAGATCTTTCTGCAGATTCATTTATTATCTAGCGTTCTTGTGTTTTTCCTTTCAGGTTTAGGTTGTCCTTTCAGTAGGAAAGTCATCTATGTGATTTTAAGGGATTAGTGATCTTCGAGTGACTCTGGCATGAGTCTGTTATCGGCATGATTCTGCAGTTTCATGGCATCTCCGTACTGCTAAGGTATTTATTACTCTGGGTGAAGAGAGTTCTTTTCCAATAGCTCCTTCTGTTTTCCACTGCATGTGGAACATTGCCATTGGTTTACAGATGGAGCAAATAGGTTCTCTCCCCCCTCCCCTGCTGATACATTTCCCAAGAATAAGGAGAATTGAAAATCAATTAATGGAAGGTTTCCCATCAGGATCCACCCAGGCATTTTTAAAAAGAAATTGTTAACTGGGTGTCCATTTCCAAGCTGTGATTTTGCATCTTGATAGGTGCCACCATGAGGTTTAAAACTTCTTCTGGACATACAGAGAGACTCCTCCATTACAGCTGTGAGGGATGGCCCAGAGACAACATTCTGAGCAGTGAACTGCTAGACAAGGCTCTCCTGGAGAACTGGAGTAAAATACAGTTCATGCAATTGTATGCATCAGATGGGATTGTGGCAAGATGTCCACAGTATTTCTTTGTACTGGATCTGAATAAGTGACTTCCAATCTGAATTTAAGAGCTCTCAATTCATTGTTTGAATGGCATGTGTCTATTTTGTGTCCATTATGACCAACAGGTGTGACTGGGTGTATATTTGGACTCATGCCCACTACTTAAAAATCCTGTGGGATTCATTGATGTATTGTGCGGAGACTTCTTTTTGCCTTTGATGGACATTTGAACAATTTTACATCCTTGTCGACTTGCAGATTTTGTATTTCTAATAATGCATTGCAAGGATCCTCTATGTTAATTATATTACAGATAGTTATCATTGTAATTTGTTTTGCAAGTCACATTGTGTCATCTCAAGATTTGTGTTTTTGCTACAATAGCTGTTACTATCATGTTTTGATCTCTAGTGTACATTTCAGTTTGAGATTTCTTGTGCTTTTATTTTTGTTGTTTCTGATCACCCCATTCTCCTATCCTTCCATTTTATTTATTGGTTCTGGAAATCCCACAGACATGCTGAGAAGGACCCACCATTCCCTGTCACTTGTCTCTAAAATTTGATATTTGGAAGTATATTGGAGAGGAAGGCTCAATTGTGCTACCACAACAAAAAAACCATTAATAGATTTGCCCTCCATGACTTCAGCCTAACTGCCACCCCTCTTTAAAAGCATCTTGTGGCAGTGCATTCTGAGAGTCAACGGTGTGCTTCCTTTTGTCTGTTTTGAACCAGCTGCCAACCAGCTCCACTGGATGAGCAAAATTCTAATGAGAAGGAAGAAAATCCATCTCAGCCTACCTTTCTGTCATATGAATACAAGAATGGTCTATATGCTGCATCAGACCAAGACCACATTTAGTTCAGAAGTCAGCATGTTGTCTCTAAGAATGGCCAACCAGATGCCTCTTGAAAGCTCAGAACTGGCTTAGAAGCAACTCCCTCCTCCCATTGTCATCACCAGCACCTGGCATGTGGGCTTTCCTCTTACTGAGCACCTCTGTATAATGAAAGAGGCTAGAGACATCTTGAAAATGGAAGATGACACTACAAGGAATTGACTGAGAGTCTTCCCCTTCCTTCCTTCCTTCCACCCACCCACCCTCTTGAAATGTTGATTGGCCTGGAGATGTGTTCTCCAGTTTGGTTAAGTGTGAGGATTCTAAGCTGGGAGAACTGGGTTTGATTCCCCACTCCTCCACTTGCACCTGGCTGGATGACCTTGGGCAAGTCATAGTTCTGATAAGAGCTGTCCTTGAAAAAGAGCAGTTTCTGTCAAGAGCTCTCTCAGCCCCACCTACCTCACAGGGTGTCTGTTTTGGGGAGGGGAAGGGAAAAGGAGTTTGTAAGCCACTCTGAGACACCTTTGGGTAGTGAAGGGTGGGGTATAAATCCAATCTCTTCTTCTTCTTCTTCATTCTTGCCTTTGGAAACAGATCTTCTTCCACTTACAGATCATGATGTTTCTTGCAGGGTTTTTTTTTTTTGTGTGTGTGTGTGGTTAATTAATTGAGACCAGTAGTAGTGGCCAAAAATGGGGTATGTGTATTTCTCACCCTGATCTAAGGATGATGATACAGAAATGCCTTTAGCTGTCCAAAACTGCATTACATCTATCTGCAATATCAAGGCTGCTGGTTTGCTTCAATGCGTAGGTTTGGCTGAAAGTGATGCCTGTGTGGTTGAGATACAGATTTAAAGTCCCTGAGGCACTTCCATAAGGCATTTCAACACTCCAGTAATTATAATTGGGAAACAGCAACTTGAAGCACTTGGTGTATTTAACCTTTTTCATCTGACTTCGCTAACTGATTTTTTAAAAATTCAGTGACATTTCATACAATACTTGACAGGCCAGCTGAAGAGGAAAGCAAATCTCTCTGTCCCTTGTCGAAGATGCCTCAGTAAATTTAGCATTCATGGGATGATGGGTCCTCTTATGGATTAAAAACTGGTTAAACAACAGGAAGCAGAGAGTAGGAACAAATGGACAGTTCTCACAATGGAAGGAAATGAGCAGGCAGCTCCCAGAAGGATTGGTACTTAGTCTGGTGCTATTTCGTTTGTTCATAAATAATGTGGAATTGGGGGGTGAGACATGTAGTGGCCAGGTTTGCAGCTGATAACTATTCAGGACAGTAAAAACCAAGGTAGATTGTAAAAACCTACAGGTGCTTCTCACTTTTGATGGGGTTCAAGTAACACTTGCCGACTCAGTTAAGAGCCTTAGGGTTATACTGGATCCAGCTTTACTGCTGGAGAAGCGAGTATGGCTGCAAAAAATGTTTTTCTAGTCGAGCCTATAAGATGAGCCCCTACCTTGACTCACCCACTCTGCTGACCAGGATCCATGCCATAGTAACATTGAGACTAGACTACTGTACTACACGAAGGTCTCCCCTTGAACTCAATTTCGAGACTCCAGTTAGTTCAAAATGTTGCAGCTAGGTTATTATTGGGAGCGAGGCAGAACATACATATCATTCCAATTCTGCAGTCACTCCCTTGACTGCTAGTCAGTTACCGGGCTCAGTTCAAAATATTGATGATCACATACAAAGTCCTTCTTGGTCTTGCTCTCTCTTATCTGTGGGGCTGCCTCTCTCACTATGCTCCACAACAGTTGCTTCGCTCATTGCATCAGGACCTTCTGCAGGTACCATTCTGCAAATGGGCAAAACCAATAACTACCTGTATACCTGTACTCATGCATTCTCTGTTGTGGCCTCCACCTTATGGAATGGCCTCCTCTATGAGGTTAGGAAGGCTCCCACTCTCCTGGCTTTCTGCAAACTATGCAACACTGAATTATTCAAGAGGACTTTTTACAAAGGCCAATAGAGCTCTACTGTAATGAAGAAAATAACATTGGTCAAGGGATAGAGACTATGACCCACACAGTTCACTGTACTGCTACCTAACACTGTAAGTATGCTTAGCGATGGGCACAAACTGGCTGACAAACTAAAGTTCATCATGAATTTCGTCCAGTTCATGGTTCACAAAGTGATGTTCATGAACTGAAGAATTGCCACAAACTTCCATGCATTTTGATGCAGTTCATGCTGGTTCATGCTGATTCACAAAAAACAGCTGAGCAGCGGGGAGCTCCCCATTGCTCAGCTGTTTGGTTTAAATGGCTTGGAGCCATTTAAACCACTGCTTTCTGTTCCCCATTTCTTCTTGCACAGAGCAGAAAACTGGGGTCCCCACACAGCTGAGTGGTGGGGAAAAGCTACAGGGAGCAGAATGCAGGGGTTTCCAAAAAGGTTCCAGAAAGCAGAGTTTAAATGGTTCAGAGGAATTTAAACCAAACAGTCCCTGCCACTCAGCCATGGGGATATCGTAGCCCAGCTGGTCTCGCAGGCTCAAAGTCCAAGTCCAGGTCACACAGGCAGGAGCAGGTCAAAGGAATGTTCACAGCATAGTCCAAACAGTCCAAGGTCAGTTGTTACAGTCAGAGAGAGTCCAACAGCAGAGTCAAACCGGTCCAAGAGTCACAGGATTAGAGCAGAGTCAGGAATTGTGGTCACAGGATTCACTGTGAGGTGACGTGTTGCTTCCACAAGTTGGCAACAGCTCACACCCAGCTTTATGTAGCCTTTCCCTAATTAGTCTTATTTGCAGCTGGCAAGTTAGCAGGGCTCCTGTAACAACTCATCTTGTAGCTGTTGACAGGCCATTAATCTTTTACTTTGTCTGCGTTCTTGCAATGGCCTTCTGATCTTAGCCCTTCTTCTTTCTATGAGTGTGTGGGGGGATCTGGGGGAGTTGTGGGTGCCTCCGGAGGTACTTGCTCCCTGACTTCAGCTGGCTCAGTATTATCTGACTGGAGTTCCTGAGTGTCCTCTACTCTGAAGTCATCTTTCGCCACACTGGACTCAGGCTCAACCTCTGAGGAGTCCTTACACTGGGCTCCAGTTGCCAATCAGACTGGTCAGGTTGCAAGTCAGACTGGTCTTCACCCAGGCTGGGCTCAGGCAGCAAGTCAGAGTCTGGCTGCACCTCAGGCTGAGGCTGGTCCACGACAGGGGAGCAGAAAGCAGGGGTTTAAACTTTAAATGGCTCATGAACTGATACAAATCAGTTCACGAACTGGTGTTTCGGTTAATGGTTCAGCCACAAACCAAACCACAAAAATGTGGTTCATGCCCATCCCTTAGCATGCTCCAGGCCAGGTAGTTTCTACACCACTTAATGAATCAGGTGTAAAAGCTCATGCTTTGTTTCAGCTCTGTTTGAGATTTCTGTTTGTTTTCAGAATTCTGTAGTCCAAAACTATTGTATTGTTCATTGGATGTCCCTACCTGTTGATTGTACTTGGCTTACATTATGTAATCTGCCTTGAGTCTCAGTGAGAAAGCAGGTCTATAAATAACCTCATCATCACCATCATAATCTCTCTATATTCGGTGAGTGGACAATGATGTGGCAAGTGTTCAGTGTCAGTAAGGCACATTGGAGTGCCTTATGGTGCACACTGGAGCAAAAATCCTAACTATAAGTATATACTGCAGTAGATGAACCACTGGGCGCCTTTCGGGTTCTTATGTCTGTTCTGACAATCCATTTCCAAAGATTTTATACCTTCTAAAATATACTAATAAACTTGAAGAAGTCTGAAAGAACCTAATGTAATGCTCTGGCTTCTGCAGAAACTGAGTGGGGAGAGAGCAGTTGTCATAGAAGGATAGCCCTAGCCTGCCACTAGATCTCTAGGGTGCCCAAGTCAGAGGGACTCACAGGCTTCTCTGTCTGTCAGGGTGGCTATCAATAGGCCAAAGGGTACCCTCAGGGAAAGTTTCCTGGAATTCAGCTGATTTCTCCTCCAGGTCAGCATCCTTGTGTTTCTTTGCTCTCCCTCAGTCTTGCTGGGGAATAGGATGCAGCTCATGAAACTATTCAGGGAAGTGGGAAGCATTAAACTTGGCATTCCATAGGGTGAAAATGTCTGTAATGTAAACAACTCACTGTGTGTGAGAAAAGATGTCTTCTCTTCTGAAGGAGAAAAGGTCAGAGGTGTAGAAAGGGGTGTTTTGCATCAAGCCAGGACAGCCCAAGTTTGACGTTTCAATTAATGTGCTGAGCTAAAAGCATTTAGTCATTCTAGTTGTCATCAGGAAGTAGTTATAAGTGGGAAATTACAGATTACTTCTTTCAGAAAATGTGCCCTATGGAAACTTCAGATCTCCCACTAAAGGACAGAGTATCTGCAGAGGTCTGCTCGCTAGTGAAACAAGACCCTTAGATCATGATGGGTGCAGTATCTTTACACCCAAGGTTGCCGCATTCTTTTTGCCTGCCCTGCTCCTGTGTCTTTATCAGGCACCCAAAACTTGACAAACAATAATTTAGCAGGCAAAGCTTCTCCTGGCATGCAGATCAGTGAAGAAGAAAGCTTTACCTATTGGATTTCTGCATGCCAAGCTGCCTCAAACCAGAGATAGTAGGAAAACTGTAGCAACCCAGTTTACATAATGAACAGACTAAAGGCAAAAACTACCAATCTGCAGTGACTATAGATGTATGGATTGTAAGTATATGTGGAGGCCTAAGAAGAATGCTATTTGTGAATGGAGTGGCTAACACAACCAATCTGTTCGGTATAATACTATATCTTTTATCTGGGCAAAATTCCTGTCCTTCCATGTAGAGTGAAAAGCTCCCTAAGGAGAGTGGAAGCCCCCCAAACTGGAGAACATTCTCCAATCCATGCATTGGGTATACTCAAGTGAGAAAAACAGAACACCAGTTCCTTAGGAGAGCATTCTGGCAATGGGGGATTCCTCCCAACAGGATACAGAGGCAAGAAGATTCTCCAGCTTTCTGGCTTTCTGGGAGAGAGTCACCCCACCCCCACCCCTGGTCATTTCAAGAGTTCCACAGCCAAGGTACATATAGAAGGACCCTCACAACTCTAAAATAAATACAATGTCAACTTAAATGAGAAGACAGATAAGAATATGTTTGGTTATTTTATGGTTTGCTGTTGTTCAGGGAGTCCCACTTTTGCCACATATTGGGGGGGGGATCCGAATTCAGCTGTTTTTTGTGTTTTTTTCTATGACTATCATTTTTATTGTTAGTGAAAATTGCATTAACTGATGAATCAATCTGGATTTTTTTTTTTTGCTGTTCTAAGTCTCAAGAGGGAGGATAATGGCTGCGGTCACACAGACTGACTAATCCATTTTCAATCCACTTTCAAAGCACTTTCCAACTGGATTTTACTGCTATAACAAAAAGTGGCGATTCCACAGATGAACAGCTGGATTAATACTGTCGCTGCAGGTGTGGCGAGAGCAGCAGATTTGCATCTGTATGAGATATAGTGTTGCCAACCTTCAGATGGGGCCTGCAGACCTCCTGGAATGACAATTGATTTCCAGACTACAGAGATCAGTTTCCCTGGAGAAAATGGCAGCTCTGGAGAGTGCACTGTATGATGTTATAGCATGCTAAGGTCCCTCCACAGACTATCCTCAAATCTCCAGGAATTTCCCAGCCTACAGTTGGCAACCATAGACTCCCCACACACACATACACACACTGCTGTAAGGCCACAGGACAAAGAGACAGGATCCCTGACTGGGGAAGAAAGCAAAGAAGATCCAGCAGACCTGGCCAGAAGCATTCCCCCAGTCAGAAGCAATGACAAAAGGTCTGTCGGGGAGGTCTACTCAGAGACAGCAATGAGGTCCACTCGGTGGTGGAAGGGAAGCAGGAAAAGAGTAGAAAGAGCTGGGCAAGATTTCCTGAAACAAAAACAAAACACCCTTGGCTGATAAAGGGCTTCACTAGTTTGTTCCTTCTCATCAAAACTGGTCCTTCCAACAGCAGCTTTTATTACAGTGAAATGGAACGCATGGGAAGAAAAATGTTTTCAAATTAACTTTTAAAAACACTATCTGATTTATTGGAGCATTTTCATTATCCCTGCATGAAATGTGGCTCTGGGAGTTTGAAGTCAGCATATGGGATTAAACGACTCATTTTACTAAGAGGGTTCCTCCCCCCCTCCCCAGAAAAGCAACTTGCTGTTGTAGTCACAATTTACCTGCTTACTGCTCAGGCACTCCACAGTGCTGAGTCAGGCTGTTCTGGTAAATGGAACAGCTGGACAACTTAGTAGCCGTTTGGCACATTAACATTTCTCCCACTGTACTATTTGTCTCTTTTCACAAGTGCTGGAGGCTGATTTGTGTCCACGTTCAAGCAGCACTGAGAACCAGTCAAGAGCCCAAATCGCTCAGGGATACATGCAGGGCCTTGAAATTAGCCCCTACACATTCCCAGTCCAGGAGCAGGATCCAGGGCTTGTCCAAGGGTTTGAGCAGCCCCAGTGGGATTTTTGACATTTAAAATTTGAATAGCAACCTGCAGTGTAAGTACCTCAAACTGCTTTGGAAAAAACTCATCAGACTAGGACAGTGGATAACAACGAACAAGGGGCTGTTGGCAAAAATGGCAAGCCCATATCATGTTCCCCTTCTGGTCTGCTAGTTTCATTAATAGGGTTGCCAGCGCTGGGTTGGGAAATACCTGGAGACTGAGGGGGGAGCCTGAGGAGGGTGGGGTTTGGTGGGGGCTTCAATGGGCTATAATGCCATAAAGTGGCCACAGTGGCCATTTTCTCCAGGTGAACTGATCTCTGTCACCTGGAAATGAGTTGTAATTCCAGGAGATCTCTAGCCACCACCTGGAGGTTGGCAACCCTAATAGAAAATATGTGCCATAGGATGCAGCATCATTGCCTTATAGAGTTGCTAGACTGCCAGCATTCCAAAGCATTTTCAGACCAACAGAATAGGGCAGTGGTGGCGAACCTATGGCACGCGTGCCAGAGGTGGCACTCAGAGCCCTCTCTGTGGGCACGGGTGCCATCACCCCAGCCAGGCCCAGATCATCATTAAAGTGTCAAATTCTCTGCCAAATAATTTTAAGTAAATGAAAGCATTTGGGATTGCTTTCCTTACTTTGTTTGGATCATCTTAAGTTAATGTATGAGTTGTTTTTTCTAAAGTAAAACCTCAGTATTCAGGTTAAATTACCATGTTGGCACTTTGCAATAAATAAGTGGGTTTTGGGTCGCAGTTTGGGCACTCGGTCTCTAAAAGGTTCGCCATCACTGGAATAGGGCCTGATGCTCTGATGGAGCTGCTTTGAATGACAATCTGGTATCTGGGCAGGATCTGGAAATGGGCAGAGTCCAGCTGTAAAGGTCCAGATCCTGGCAGTAGATGCTTGGTTCATCCAACATGTATGGCTTAACAATGGTGAGCCACCAAACTATACATACAAACAGACTAAACCATAAGAAGAGCACTGCTGAGTCAGACCACAGCTCCATCTAGCCCAGCATCTTCTTGCCAAAGGTGGGTCGCAAGACAGTTCTGGAAAGCCCACCAGAAGAATCGATTAATAGTTGTTAATATTAGCAAAAAACTGGAAAACTAGTAAACATCTCCCAGTCTTGGATTCAAAAAGTATGGGGTATTGAAAAACTATCAAAATCATTAGAACTTGTTAAACTGAGAGTCAGCTGTATCAAAAAGGGATTTTTCTGATTGCTGGAAATCTTTTTTTTTTAAATTCTGGAGGTAGGAATTAAATATGGAAGACGCAGGCGCGGCGGAGCGTGGAAGGCGCAGGCGCGTCGGAGCCTCAATGGACGGAGCCGGACCGGAAGCGCGCCGAGCGCCTGAGAGGCCCGCTGAAACCGCCATCGGAAAGATCACGGATAGAAGGAGAAAAAGCCAGAAGAAGCCGAGCCGACGAGCCGTTCCAGAAGGAAGAAGATCGAATAACGTCCCTCCATTGGGTGCTGTTAGGACAGTCCCCACCCCAGTATATATGTGGCCATAGGTAAGGGATAACGGTTAACTGTAAGCCACTCAGAGACCCCCTGGGGGGTTCGAGCGGGGTAGCAAGTTGAAATAAATAAATAAATAAATAATATAACAGTAGACTTATACAATTGTGCCTCACTTCTACATTAAGTAGGATAATGGATATGAGTAAATAGTCAAGAGTGAGAGTCAATTAAGTAATCATTATATCATCAAACTTTTAAACTTTGTATTTGTAACATTGTTAATTCATATTGTCGTTGAGGGTGAGTGGTTTCAAAATTTAAAAATATGATCTAACATTGTATTGTATTGTAAATTTCCCTTTTTGAAATAAAAATTATCTTATTAAATAGTCATGAATAGATCTATCCACCCCATGTTTCTTAAATCCCCTTTCAAAGCCTGTAGCCATCTCTCCATGTCTTATAGCAATTAACTCCAAACATTAATTTCTCATGGGATGAAATCGTATTTCTTTGTGATCCATCTGGAATCTATTCCCAATCAATTTCATTGTGCGATCCCAAGTTTTAGCATTATAGGAGAAGGAGGAAAAGCCTGTTATGTATTCTGGGCCCAAAATCTATTGGGTGTAGTAAATAAGAAGCTGGAGACCGACTGGTGATAAAGGTGCATAGAAAGTTTATATAGATATAATGGTGAATATATACACAGAGATATACATGCTATCATACAGCATACCATGCTTTGGTTTGAGAGACTAAGTCCCCACCTAGCTTATCAAGATGATAGCTAATATACTAAACCCAGCCAATCACTAACAAGGTGAATTAATTACCTACTCTAACAATGCCTGATAGAGAACACCTGCTAGTATAACACCTGGCTGTAATAATCACTAGCATGACAGCTAGGACTGTCAAACAGATCAAACTGATCTAGTGACTGCTTGCTACCTCTATCACCTAGACGTATATCTCAATAAAATCTGGCATACCTGTCTGATAAGAAGTGCTGTCTGATTCAATGAGGGCAAAGGAGGGGAACATGCATGCATTCCAAAGAGGGGCAGCAGTACAGCTGCAGAGGGGAGTAGAACGCAGGTTTCCAAGGGTAACTAAAGGGCAGGGCATGAAATAGGAATGGTTGGTCACACTCCCACATACAATTAACCATGCCATAGGCATGAATGCCGGGCGGATTTAAAGGGCGCACTCAGACACAAACATCTGGGAAGTGCCCCACACCCGTTGGCAACCCGTTTTGCTCCACTGCAGAAGCAGAGTAAAAAGACACCAGGGAAAGTCCAGTAGCAAATGGGTTGCTACAGGCCACGGACACACTTTCCCCTGTCTGATCACTTCAGCGCGCTCTCATGGCGTTGGGATGCTCTGATCAGGCCATCCTGACTCTGTACCATTGTTTCCCCCTCTTCTCAGTATGCGCATCATCGCACCCTCCATAGGGAGTCCTCAGTGCTGAGATGCGATTAATCGATTCCCCATTTAAGCGCATCGGGAACAAACAGAACCCCCCCCCCCACTCACCTGCAGTTGTGTCTGATCACATGGTGGTGGGCTGCCCCCGCAGCTTCAAAGGACTGTGTGACTGCGCAACTGCAGGTCAAATTCCTCCAGGGGAAATAGCCTTGCTTCCCCCCTGCGTTATCTCATGCGTGTGACCACCACCGTTATCTGCTCTGGTCTCCTAAAGGGAAAGGATCTACTCAAGAGAAAGGACCTCCTCAGGAGTAAGCTGAGAGACTTAGGAAGATGGTAGAGCTGGGAGGAGGGGGATAAAAGGCTGAAGTGAAGGGAAGAGGGTAGTTTGGTGGTATTGGCTGGAAGAAGATCAGGTTGTAAACCCTGAGGTTGCCACTGCCTGAGGTGACCACACCCTCCCTAGGGCAACTGTCTGTTATCAGTTACTTTGGTGGTCTTCAAGGTGCCACTGGGCTCAAACTTTGTTCTGCTGCTTCAGACCAACACGGCTACCCACCCGAATCTATATTCAGATGCACATTTATTCCACTTGGACCCCTGCCTCCTTGCAAATCATGATCACTCTGAGAGAAGCAGATGCTTCCATGACATCCACTTCTTTGATCAAGGCTGGGACATCTGCCCAAATCATATAAAACAACAAGCTGCATTTATATGGTGTTGAAAAATACTGAGACTTACTAGTGATTTCAGCTCTCATACTTTATTTCAGGAAAGGACAAGACAAAGTTCCTTGGGGCAACAAAATACCTTGAATTGGTCTGCTTATATCTCATTGGCTACTTCTGAGTTAGTATCTGAAGATTGTATCCAGGTTGTCAACTTTGCAAAAACTATCATTTAATCCACTTTTGAAAGTTCTACCCTTTCTACCATTAATGAGGGGTGGAAATAAAAGCCAGTTTCCTAGCCATTTTTTAAAAAGCAATAAAATTTGTGAAGATAATGCACCACAGGTTAGGAAAGGCACAAATAGGTATAGGAAAAAGCCTGCATGGTTAACTAACAAAGTAATGGAAGCTGTAAAAGGTAAGAAGGATTTCTTTAAGCGGTGGAAAGCTAGTCTCAGTGAGGTTGATAAAAGGGAACACAGGCTGTGGCAAATAAAATGCAAGTCTGTGATCAGGCAGGCAAAAAAGGAATATGAGGAACATATAGCAAAAAATATAAAGACCAACAATAAAACTTTCTTCGAATACATTAGAAGTAGGAAACCAGGCACTGGGGCCTTTGAATGACCAAGGGGTAAAAGGAGTACTGAAGGATGATAGGGAAATTGCTGAGAAGCTAAATGCATTTTTTGCCTCTGTCTTCACTGTGGAAGATAAGAAGTGCTTGCCCACTCCAGAACCACTGATTTCAGGAGTGGTGTTGAGAGACCTGAGTCAGATTTAGCTGACAAGAGAGGAGGTCCTACGACTGATAGACAACTTAAAAACTGATAAATCACCAGGCCCGGAGGCCATACATCCGAGAGTTCTGAAGGAACTCAGATGTGAACTTGTGGATCTCCTGACAAAAATATGTAATCTTTCATTAAAATCTGCCTCCATTCCTGAGGACTGGAAGGTAGCAAATGTCACTCCCATCTTTAAAAAGGGTTCCAGAGGAGATCCGGGAAATTACAGGCCAGTCAGTCTGACGTCAATACCGGGTAAGTTGGTGGAAACTATTATTAAGGAAAGAATTAATAGGCACATAGATGGACAAAACCTATTGAGGCAGACTCAGCATGGGTTCTGTAAGGGAAGAGCTTGTCTCACTAACCTGTTAGTGTTCATTGAGGAAGTGAACAAACATGTGGACAAGGGGGACCCAACAGATGTTGTTTACCTTGAATTCCAGAAAGCTTTTGATAAAGTTCTTCATCAAAGGCTCCTAAGTAAGCTCAATAGTCATGGGATAAAAGGACAAGTCCTTTTGTGGATCAAAAACTGGCTGATTAATAGGAAACAGAGAGTAAGTATAAATCGGCAATTTTCTCAGTGGAGGGTGGTAAGCAGTGGGGTACCGCAGGGATCAGTACTCGGTCTGATGCTTTTTAACTTGTTTATTAATGATTTGGAGTTGGGAGTATGCACTGAAGTGGCTAAATTTGCAGATGACACGAAGTTGTTCAAGGTGGTGACAACCAGGGAGGATTGTGAGGCACTCCAAAGGGATCTGTCGAGGATGGGCAAGTGGGCATCAACATGGCAAATGGGGTTCAATGTGGCCAAGTGCAAAGTGATGCACATTGGAGCAAAAAATCCTAACTATAAATACATGTTGATGGGGTCTGAACTGGCAGAAACTGACCAAGAGAGAGATCTTGGAGTTGTAGTAGATAACTCACTGAAAATGTTGAGACAGTGTGTGACTGTAATAAAAAAGGCCAACACTATGCTGGAGATTATTAGGAAGGGAATTGAAAACAAATCAGCCAGTATCATAATGCCCCTGTATAAATCGATGGTACGTCCTTATTTGGAGTACTGTGTACAGTTCTGGTCACCACACCTTAAAAGGGATATTATAGCATTGGAAAAAGTGCAGAAAAGGGCAACTAGAATGATAAAAGGGTTGGAACACTTTCCCTATGAAGAAAGGTTAAAGCACTTGGGGCTCTTTAGCTTGGAGAAATGACGGCTGAGGGGTGACATGATCGAGGTTTATAAGATTATGCATGGCATAGAGCACGTAGAGAAAGAAGTACTTTTCTCCCTTTCTCACAATACAAGAACTCGTGGGCACTCCATGAAATTGCTGAGCAGTCGGGTTAGAACAGATAAAAGGAAGTACTTCTTCAACCAAAGAGTTATTAACACATGGGATTCACTGCCACAGGAGGTGGTGGTGGCTACAAGCATGGACGGCTTCAAGAGGGAACTGGATAAACGTCTGGAGCACACATTATTAGCCACAAGATATAAATAGGAACTCACAGGCTGGGGCAGGTGAGGCACTGTATTCTTGGTGCTTGGGGGGGGCAACAGTGGGAGGGCTTCTAGTGTCCTGGCCCCACTGATGGACCTCCTGATGGCACCTGGTATTTTTGGCCACTGTTGGACAGAGTGTTGGACTAGATGGGCCATTGGCCTCATCCAGCATTGGCTTCTCTTATGTTCTTATGTTCTTATGCACATGTCTGTGGCCTAACTGGCTCACTTTTTGAGTGAGCTGTTATGTGCTTTTTTAAATTCTCTGCCAGGTGGATTTGTACTTTGTGACTTGACTCACTCATATTTCAGGCTTCTGCAGTTTTCTTATCATAAGAACATAACATAAGGACATAAGAGATGCCAATGTTGGATCAGGCCAAATGCCCATCCAGTCCAACACTCTGTATCACACAGTGGCCAGAAATACCAGTGCCATCAGGAGGTCCACCGGTGGGGCCAGGACATTAGAAGCCCTCCCACTGTTGACCCCCCCCCAAGCACCAAGATGACAGAGCATCACTTGCCCCAGAGTCCATATCTATACCTTGTGGCTAATAGCCACTGATGGACCTCTGCTCCATATGCTTATCTAATTCCCTTTTGAAGCCCTCCATGCTTGTAGCCGCCACCACTTCCTGTGGCAGTGAATTCCAAGTGTTAATCACTCTTTGGGTGAAGAAGTACTTCCTTTTATCCATTCTAACCCGACCGCTCAGCAATTTCATGGAGTGCCCATGAGTTCTTGTATTGTGAGAAAGGGAGAAAAGTACCTCTTTCTCTACGTGCTCTTTCCCATGCATAATCTTATAAACCTCAATCATGTCACCCCTCAGTCGTCGTTTCTCCAAGCTAAAGAGCCCTAAGCGCCTTAACCTTTCCTCATAGGGAAAGTGTTCCAATCCTTTTATCATTTGAGTTGCCCTTTTCTGCACTTTTTCCAAAGCTATAATATCCTTTTTAAGGTGTGGTGACCAGAACTGCACACAGTATTCCAAATGAGGTCTCACCATTGATTTATATAGGGGCATTATGATATTGGCTGATCTGTTTTCAATACCCTTCTTAATAATCCCCAGCATAGCATTGGCCTTCTTTATTGCAGTCACACACTGTCTCGACATTTTCAGTAAGTTATCTACTACAACTCCAAGATCTCTCTCTTGATCAGATTCTGCCAGTTCAGACCCCAGAAGTGAATATGTAGTAGTATCAGAAGTGACTATGGGGGGGGGACCCTCAGATTTTACCCCCAATTGATGGGAAGGCAGTCGGGGTATTGGCTTTGAGGGGAAAAAGAATTGCCTGTAAGGAGGAATTCAAGCACTCCAATCAAATTGGCAGCCCCTGCATTTGTATTTCACAAAAACAAAACAATCCATAGAGTGATCAGAGACATCCTGTTTTTCTGTCTAGATTGGCCCTGAGTTGCTTGCATCCTCAATGGTGCCAAGGGAGGAAAACGTCGTGAGAAACAAGGCAGCCCAGATTGGAGGGCCCCCCCCTTACTTTTTACATTTAATTTAATGTAATGCGACACATCGTTTCCTTCATGAAAGGAACCGTTCCTCAAAGAGGACAGGAAGCTGTAGGTGATACCGTCATTTTGTGCCTTTTTGAGTGATTGTCAGGAGACCCAGGTGTGCTTTCAAGAGGCATTTCTATCCATTACAATATCATTTGATTGAAGAATGGCTGCTAAATTGCCAGAAATCAAGAACTGCCAAAGAATACGACAGGATTTTAAGATAACAGAAGCTTCCAAGCAAGTGCAGTGATTGCGTGCAAGATATATCAATATACTGTGGGAAATTATCTGTGATTTAAATGGTCTCCTGAGCCCATGAAAGTCATGAAGATGAGCTCAGCCACAAATGCTCTTCTCCTGCTAGATTGTGGAGAATCAGGTCAAGTCAGACTTGGCTCCTTGAAGCTGAAGACAGAATGAGGCATAGGCAGGACATGAGCAAGACAAAAGCCAGCAGAGCAGGAGTACATTTTCCATGTGCTTGGTCCAGGGAGAAACTCTGACCTGAAAGCCTTTGGGGGGTATGTGTCAGGGAATACCACCTGATTCATCCTGGCTTTATAGTGTAAAGCTGGTCACCCACTGGCTTCTTCTTTTAGACAGAGCTGGGTAATGCTACCCAGGTTGAATCCCTGCAAGGGTGATCCCTTGGATCACCAGTTCTAGACCTGCTGTGGACTTTAACTCCTGACAGATTCCCTACCTACAGTGGCGGACAGAAGCAGAGGACACAGGTAATCTATTCCAGTCCCCAGCACAGAGTCAGGTGTGATCAGGGAACAGAGGGCCAACAGAAAAGCTTCACATTACTCAAGAAATACTAGCAAGCTGCACTCAGGTGTAGAAGATGAGTAGGAAGATGGTTTGGGGTAGTGGTTAAGAGCACGGACTCTAATCGGGGAGAACCAGGGTTGATTCCCCACTCCTGCACATGCAGCTGCTGGTGTGACCTTGGATCAGTCATAAATTCTTTCAGAGCTGTTCTCTCAAGGGCTGTTCTCGAGAGAGCTCTCTCAGCCCCACCTACCTCACAGGGTGTCTGTTGTGGGGAAGGGAAGGGAAAGGGATTGTAAACTGCTCTGAGTCTCCTTCGGGAAGTGAAGGGTAGGGTATAAATCCAATCTCCTCCTCCTCTTCACCTTTTTTTAAAATGACTTATTTATTGCATTTTATCACCTACATCCTAAAGGGAAGGGAACAGGGGGTAAACACTATATCTAAAACAAAAGATAAGACAAGGATCGTGATCTAAATGTTACAATGTATATATAAGAATCCTGAGCTAGCTTAATCTTAAAACTTGTCCCTGGTGTTTTATAATCACTTATATTCTGTTGAAATATCCGTTTATCTTGTACGTCTCTTCTTCTTGTACTTCAGATTCGTTTTAGGTATTTTAGGTGCAGCTGCCCCCTTCTCTGAGTCTGAGGTTTATGGGATACTGCTAGAGCTACTCGAGGTGTCTTCTGTTCCTCCACCACTGATTCCCACTTCTTCAATATTGTCCACAGGTTTTTTGTTTTCTTTACTTGGGCTTTGTTGCTGTTTCAAAAAATCTTTGTTTTTTTGAACTGCGTCAATTTTATTCTTCTTATCTTTATAGCTGTATACAAGTTCCTCTGGAAAAATCCATCAATAAGTGAGTTGTCATGGAGGGAAAAGGTTAAATCCTTGTATTGCTGCCTTCGCTTCGTTCCTCCTCCTCACTTTTGATGTAAACAGATACTATTGCAATATTCTCAGCTCTGGGTTATTTTGTTAGATTTCAATGAACAATAGCAAGTCTAAATATCTTGAATTCAAGCTATCTGGAAATCATACCCAACCACAAGGAATGAGTCAACATAAATAAATAAATCCATTTTTGCAGTATTTCAACTACAAGATGCAAGGGGACTTCCCCAAGCCCAGGAACAGGACTGAGGCAGACAAAATAGGTAAACCCAGAACAAAAAACAAAAACCCAAGACAAAGCCCAGCTGCATGGCCCTCTTCTTTCCCCACAGCAGGGCCAGGACCTGGAACAGCAAAAAAGGGCAAGCCAAAAAATTACCTCAAGCACCCCTTTTCTGAATATTTTCCCCAGGCTTGAATGGAACTCAACAAGTGAACTCATTCAGCTCGTTCCAGACTGATGCTTTCCTTAGCACAGAAACCACAATTCCCAATGACACTACAAGAACACACTTGCACCAAGTATTTGTGAATCAATTTAAAATGCTTGATAAAAAGTGAAAGTTTTTTTGGTGTCTGAGGATGTAATCTGGGATTTGAGCATTCCCATCATCCCATGTAATATCAAAAGTGTGAAGATTATGCTTCCAGATCAATACCTCACTGAAGCATGCTATCACATTGAACTCTGGTGTGTCCTCCTCGCTCTGTGGGTCACTTTTGACTCCTCCTCTTTCATCCGGATAACAAAGTTCTTAATGTCGGCCACCCAGTCATAGAGCACCCTCTTTCCCAGCTAAAGGGAGAAACTGGAGAGCTGACTGGGCACTTACAGTGCTGTGAGCTGCTTGTCATTGGCTGCATTTTGCTACCCCTCCGGCTAGTGAGCATTCACTTATTTCACACTGATATCACAATTAGAGTGCAAGACTGGAGGGACTCAGGTTCAAACCCACACTCTGCTGTGAATTGCACTGGGTCAGTCACTCTCTGTCAGCATACCCAGCCTTGCAGGGTTGTTGTGAAGTTAAAATGAGGGAAACCCAGAGGTCGATTCTAAGTTGCTTCCTCCCCGCCTCTCCCCACCCCTGCCTGCCTGGGGCCAGGGAGGGCCTTGGCGGGGCTTCCTCGCACTCCCGCCGGCCTTGCAGGTCCACCGCCGGGCCCCTCATGGGGCTCGGCAGTGGAGCTACAAGGCTGGTGGCGATGGCGGCAGCCAAGACCGTTGGGGGCGGGGGGCCTTCGCTGGCTTCCTTGAACTCCCGCCGGCCTTGCAGGTCCACTGCCGGGCCCCTCATGGGGCTCAGCAGTGGAGCCGCAAAGCCGGCGGCGGCCGGGACCGTTGGGGGCGGGGGGCCTTTGCGGGGCTTCCTCGCACTCCTGCACCTTTAAGACTAACAAATAGCACCTTTAAGACTAACCTTTAAGACTAAGACTAACTGAGTGGTGGGTGTGGCCTTATGACACACTTACGGTGATGTCAGGGGGTGTGGCCTTATGACACACTTCCAGTGATGTCAGGGTGTGTGGCATATGCTAATGAGTTATGCTAATGAGTTCCCCTAGCTCTTTTTCTACGAAACGACCCCTGGGGAAACCACATATGCTACTATGAGCTCCTTGGGGTGTGTATGTAAAAAATAAATGTGAAGTGGTACATCCCATTGGCCTTACTTTGTTTTAAAAGAAAAGTAGACTTTTCAGGAAGCCAGCTGCTAACATACCCACTTCTGCGCTCAGTGTTATGAATTGTCCAATGCATATTTAGCTCACAGCTGAGACTGTGCAAAAGAATCCTGCCACATAGGAAGAAAAGAGAGGAGGGAGAAAAGGAAATGATGTGCATTGCCCTGAGCTCCTAGAAGAAGAGTGGGCTAAAAGTGTGGTAGATGTGCAGAAAGAAAAACACATATTGTGGCCTTGTTTAGTTGATTCCTATTCATTCAGCTCCAGTTATGAGAATGTGGTGCCCCTGCAGGCTCAGTCTGAGTGGCCCTCGACTCAAAAAATTGCTCCTTTAATTGCCTGCACTTTTATTCCCCGCGCACACCTTCTGCCCCCCCCCCCGCTAATTGCAAGGCCTTCCTTGCCATTTCTCTTTCCCACCTACAGTTGCACACTCTTCCCAGCCACTGTGTTCACAAGCTGGCTGCTACCAGCTGCGCCCTCACTTGCAGCATTGCAGTATGCCATTTGGAACCTTAATCAATGCTTGCCTCTAAAACTCCAGGCAGCCATCTCTTAACACCAGGGTAATTGGCTCTCTGAAGGCTCTTTCATTCCACTGTGTACTTAGTGCTGTAATTCATTCATTAATCCTGCATACAGAAGATTGTCAGGTTTGGGAAACAGTAAGGCAGCATATGTGTTTATGTAGAGGCCAGTGATAGAAGGCAGGGAACCAACTGTTCAATGATTGCTTCCAGCCCAGAATTACGCAATATCAACTGAACCCTCTCTCTCTGTATGCTCCATGGAGGTTGCTCAGCCAATCAATCATTCTGCAAAATTCCATCTTGCCAATGAACATGATGTGTCAGCTAGAAAAATAGGGCTTTTTCTGTGGTGGCCCCTACCTGGTGATACAGCCTAGCTAATATTGCCAGGAAGGCTTCCATCTTGATGATTTTTTAAAGGCAATATAAGGCTGAATTATATATTTTGCAGGCGGGCTATGTGAGAAACTGGGCCGAGAGGACTTACAAGAATTCCAGGCTTGGTCTGATGATGGTATCTCAGGCTGGCTGTTGGCATTTTTAATTGCATTTTTATGTAACACTGTAACCCACCTTGATCTTTTTTGTTAGAAAAAGGAAGATCAAGATGCCACAAATACATACATACATACATGCAACTTGGGCCTTGGATGAAAATTATTGTGGTTGGTAAGGAAACTAGGTACCAATGGGAAATTGGAAAGCTGGCAGTTCTGGTGACCAACTGCAAAGAAAGACTTGTCCTGTGTACTATTAATAGTTGTCTACGGCATGGAATTTTTATAGTACTGATTGCGGTCCAACCCAAAACATGCCTCTTCTAAAACACTTTGAATCCAGTGTTTCCAAACAGAATTATTTCTGACATTTGGGCGTGTGTGGAAGCTGGTTTGAAAGTTGTTCTAGCACCAGACTAGCACTATTTTCCTGGGCAGTCGGAGGGGTAGTGAAGAGAGAGAGTGATTAATGTGCTGGCAGGGAGGCTGTCCAACCATAACAGGTTGCCAGTCTTCCCACTGTAAACTGCTCTGAGACTCTGAGTAAAGGGCAGGGTATAAATCTTCTTCTTCTTCCTCCTCCTCTTCCTCCTCCTCTTCTTCTTCCATAAACACAGTACTCTTTTTTAAAGCTAGTCTGTCATTTGAGTCAGTGTACATGCTAGGCAGGCAGATGGAATGCTTTGTAACTTGTAACTCTCTGAAAACCACATGTTGTCAACTGGTGCTAAATTTATTAGTACCTGCAAAGTTGAGTTTTGCAAGGTACTGGAAATCATAGATTTCTCCCTGGTAAATGTTTGATAAAAGTATGAGCTGATTAGATAAGTCAAGCTGACAGCATTTCAGACATCTAAATATATGAGAAAATTGGAAGTCATTCAGTCCACTATGCTGTGTTATAGATAATAGATCTGATAACTTATTGCAGTTGAAATAAAATGTAGATTGAAAAAATGATCTCATGGGTTGGATGTAGATTTGTAGTTCTATGGTTGTATTTGATAACTTTTACTGAAAAGGCTTTGCTTGTATCTGCTGGAAGCAAGGCAGAGCAAGCTGGGCAGAGCTACCAAGAGCCACCATGGACCCCCGACAGAGATTCCATATGCCCCCCCCCATAGGACCCTGATCCAAACCGAATATCATAACAAAATGAACAAATCATGTTACCACGAATCTATAATAATAAAAAACTGGCCTTTCTGTCCATGTATTTTATTTATTTACCTTATTTATATCCCACCTTTCTTCCCAATGCAGACTGAAAGCCGCTTACATCATTCTCCTCTCCTCCATTTTACCCTCACATCAACCCTGTGAGGTAGATTAGGCTGAGAGTATGTGACTGGCCCAAGATCACCCACCAAACTTCCACTGCAGAGTGGGATTCTGAACCGGAAAACACTACACCACACAGGCAGAACATTTCAGAGAATAAAGCTAGGAGACTCAAAATTGGCCACCAGCTTCAGGATGATTGTGGGAGTTCCATGGCTAAAACTGAAAGGCTTGAGAAAATCCTGGCCCAGGTGAGACAAACCACCACCACAACATGCTATCTGCAACTGAAGCAACAGGTTTAACCCAGAAAATAATGCAAAAAGTTTTTTTAACTGGCCACTAACCCCAGAATGACAATTGAAGTAACAGAGCTGAAGCACCCTGAACCAGGTTATTTTCATGACAGACAACATGTAATAAGAGCAACATGTCATGTGTCTGTAATACTCAGATCCCCAACGCGCCATGTAAGGTTGTTTGGTGACACACTTTCAACTAGACTTACCTCACAAGGCTGTTGTGAGGATAAAACAGAGGGCATGATAACAATGCAGCTTTGGGTCCCAATGGGGAGAAAGGCTGGGTTTGGTATTTGTTATAAATCTAATTTTAATGATATTTTTAAAATTACATCACTTGTCATATAGCAAAGTAGCTTTTACAAAGAGCTATTAGATCTTCCACTGGCACAATAATGATTAACAATCCAGTGCCTGAACTGGGAGCTGTAACTTCTGTTCCACATGTATAACCACTAAAACAAATTAATGTTTCCTTACCATGCATGTAAAGGGTGGAAGAGGGGGAAGCATCCTTTGACTACGTTGTTAGATCATGGGGAAATACTAACTCTTCCCCCCATTTCTGTCCATAATATTTTAAAAGGTTTGCTACTATACTACTCTTAAGTACATTCTGTCACCAGGCAGAATAGGGATGAGAACAAGGTTACCAGATGTTCTCTTTTTAGAGGACATGCCCTCTTTTTTTGGTGTCCATCCTCTTTTGGGCTCTATTTTTTAAAAAGATGAAAATGCCCTCTTTTGGGGTTGGAGGGTTTGGAATATTCCTAGTTAGTAGCACCTATCACAGCTTAAATAGTAGGGGGATTTAAAATGAGATTTGACATAGTGATCACTTGTTTGAAGTAGTCATTTGGGAAATATGGCCTCTTTTTTGTTTTTCAAAATATGGTACCCCTAGATGAGAAGGTCTTGAGACCAACAAGTGAAAATAAAGGAGAGGGACAAAGGAAAATCAGGTGGAGGGAGAAAGAAATGAATGAGAAAAGTGTGGAAAAGAGGGAGAGAAATTAAGGAAAAGAGAGGGAAAGGTTGTTTTATCTTGCTGCAACACCCTAACTACTGCTTCGCAAGATCTGGTTGAGCTGGATGCAAGGAAAGGAAGGGAGAAAGGCTGAACTATTATAGAAAATTACTTAGGTTAGCAGTTGCAGGCCAACACTCTCGTGTAGCAGCCAGCTACAAGGGCTGCTTGTCTTGCTTCATTGCTGGATTAATTGATGGGTTTAGCATGATCTGTTAGGCAGGTTTAAGAACATAACATAAGAACATAAGAGACGCCAATGTTGGATCAGGCCAAAGGCCCATCCAGTCCAACACTCTGTCATACAGTGGCCAGAAATACCAGGTGCCATCAGGAGGTCCACCAGTGGGGCCAGGACATTAGAAGCCCTCCCACTGTTGACCCCCCCAAGCACCAAGAAGACAGAGCATCACTTGCCCCTGAGCCCCTATCTATACCTTGTAGCTAATAGCCACTGACGGACCTCTGCTCAGTCTTGGAGAAAGGGAAGTCTAGCAGATATTAGAGTGTCTTTTAATGTGCTCAAATTTCCCTGCGCTCCTAGTGGCTGTGTCCAGAACTGCAATAAAAATAAATGGAAAGACATTAGGGTGGATGCAGCATGATGCTGGCTTCAAGAGCCCTCCAGCTGACTTGGGGCCCCGAATTTTGTCCCCCCCCCCCGTCTCCCTCTGTTGGAAGCTCTGAAGCTGGGTTGGATATTGACAGAGGCTACAGCCTTTTGTTGTTTTATCTTTTAACAGAGCTGGGTTTTTTAATGTACAGATATTACAGGTTACTTTTACTGGAAGTTTTACTCCCTTTTGTATATATTGTAACATTTTATGTTTTCCTGCCAACCTGGGGATTATCCAGGTTTGCAGAAAATACACCATAGCCATGAGTGCCCCCCAGTGGATTTTTTGACCCAAACAGGATGGGCTGCTCATCATAATAAGATAAGTAATGTACAAAAGATTTACTGTTTATGTGATGTGTCAGCTAAAACATGGATTAACATACAATTCCCATACTTTTGGAACATTGAGAGCCAGTGTGATGTATGGAATAGGATTTGGGAGACCTAGGTTTGACTCTTTACTGTGCCCTAGGAGTTGGGTTGCCAGCCACAATGGGCAGCCTGCAGGGAGAAATTCATGGGCAAAGACAATCTTGCTGTCATCACAGAAACTCTAGCTTTGGCTGAATCCTAGGTTGAATTTGTTGCGCCTGAGTGATGATATCACTTACAGGTTTGCCATTCAAGTGATGCATGTTGACACAGTGCTAATGAGCCCCCCATTTCCCTCCACTGGCCTGTGACACAGTGGCAGCGAATGGGGGGCTGATACTGGGAGGTCTCCTGCTATAGCTTGGAAGTTTGCTGGGTGACCCTGGGCCTTTCACACACTCTCAGCCTAACCCACCTCACAGGGTTGTTGGGAGGATAAAATAGAGGAGACGGAACAATGTAAGCTACTTTGGGTTCCCATTGAGGAGAAAGGCAGGGGATAAAAGAGGTCCATAAATAAATAACTTGAATGTAAAAACAGCTTGACTGAACATTGGAAGCCATGCCTCTTGCAGCCATCTAGTAGCTGTGTCATCCAACTGTCCACCCAGATGAAAACAAATCTGAGCCACAAGATACATCATAGCCAAGGCACCCCAATACATATTAGCCATTCTCCCAAAACCTTGCCTGACTACTAAGATCTTCAACAGAGGCGTAGTTCTGTGTGCACCTCTCATCTTCCAAAGTCAGCGGCATCTCTTTGCTGGGTGCCTCTTCTTTTGACTTTCAGTGCAGGTGAAGGGATCCGTGGTTTCCTCGGCATTTGGCAGAGGTAAACATGTGTGGAAGTGTTTCTTTTCCATGTGAGAAACATATTTTTTGTGTTATTAATGCCATTTTAGTGCTTTTACCTCTTTACATGGTTTAACTGTGACTTGTTAGTCATTTGCCACTTTGGGAACATTTTGTCAAGAGGCAGTGCAGAAATAATTTTTAAAATTAAGTATATAAATTCAGCAAGCAGCTCATTTCAGCTCCCCAAATATGTAGTACAAAGTGGGAGGGGATTTGCATAGCCAAGAGGATTTTTTTCAATGGCAATAACTGGCTGAGCTCAGTCAGAAACTTGCCTAGAATTACACTCTTCTCAATTCTTGACAGTTTATATTCCACTAGAGACCTTATGAAATCTCAATATCCTTTCACAAGACAATATCAGTCAGTGAGACGATAGTAACTCCATCTCACAATTTAATACCATAAATTGAATTTCAATGGATCCGGAGTATTATCTTCAGATTTTTATACCAAAGCTTCCTATTATGACATCCACAATGCGCTAGCTAATAAAGCAAACTTTTCAACAATATTATATGTATATATAAAGACTATCAGGCTGAGAACTGTTTAGTAAACATTGTTGCCAACAGCAATGGCCCAGTTCTTTGCCATTTGAGGTTTAATGCCATAAATGGGAGACAACTGAAAGCCATTTTAAAAGAAATGCGAAGCTATAACTTTGAAACATCTCATTCTGCAAAGGCAACTGGGATGAAAAGAATATTTTTAAACCTCATGATGGCCTGGAACTATGTAATTTTTGAATGTCAGTATGTTATCATCCATTCAGAGAGAAATGAGGGCCCCCAGAATGAGGGTATCAAAGGCTTTCAACCACATTGACATGAATAACAATAGAGAAATCCTTCACAGAGAGCTGAATGCCAGCAATAGAGTAAGGTGTTGTTCAGAGATGGCTGGTGGAATAGAGATAGGTGGAATATTAAATAAGCACTGGATTAAGAAATGTATGGAAACAGGGTGCCTGAGGCCACAAGCAGAGTTGTTTTTTGTCAGAAGAGAGTGGTGCTGTTTATTGTCCTGCATTTTCCTCATGTGTTGCTTGACAAATACAAAAATGTTCAAATTTAAATACACACTAACCCTAGTTGGCACCATGGATGGTGGATTTTTACACACAGAGATTATAACTTGATAAGAAGAACCAACTGTCATCTCTAAAAGTATGCCAGAATAAACTTTGCTAGTCGTAAAGGTGCCACTTGATTTCTGTCTTACTTTGCTATAACTAATAAAAGCTTTCCTTTGGAAATGGCTACCTCACAGGGTTATTGTCAGGGTAACATAGGGGGAAGTTCTTTGGAGAAAAAGCTTGATAAAAATGTGCAAAACAGATAAATAATAAAAAGTCTACAATTCCTGCTCAGAGTATCAAGACTGGCAATCCCCCCCCCCACTCCATAGCTTGATTAAAATGTCTGAAATTTTACAAAGTGACAGCTTGCATTAACATTTAATGTGTGCTGTCTTGGTGCGCGCGCGCGCGCGCGCACACACCCACACACCCAGAGGAACAGGTCTGAGTAAGCAAAGTTGCTGCCGTGTTGAACCAGGTGCACTGAATGCTTTTGAGCAGGTCCTTCCTTCCCTGGGGTTGAGTCTGCAAAGGCTTACAGCTCTTCCCTCTGCCTCTGCAGGAGCTGGAGTCTGGCACTCCTCCTTCGCTCCTGCATAGTCAGCCTCTGGCATGCCCTATGTCTGGGGCACTTGGGAGACCTAGGCGGGGAGTCTGGCCCCGAGGTGTCTGCAACTGGGGGTGCTGGGCCAGGCTCAGGATCGGCCTCTCCTTCTGGCTGAACCTCCTGTGCAGCTGCTGGGGACTCTTCCTCCTCAGGTATAGTTGAGGGTTCTTCTTCTGGGCTGGCTCCAGAGGAGGCTGGGCTGCTCCCTGCCTCTTCCTCATCTGAGGAGTAGTCAGCCTCAGCAGACCTAGGACCCACGACATAATGTCATAGTTAAATCTTGAATAAAGGTAACCTTGCTGGGCTCCCCTTTTTAATTTCAGTCAAAATACCATTTAAGTTAAATAAACGAATCCTAAATTAACCTTGTGTTCTCGCAGGAATCAGAGCTACCTAGCTAACAAGATCAAAACGCAAACTTGTTATTTTCATGTAAGTCTTCATGGAGAAATTGATTCACTTTACATGTAGCTCTGACCTCAAATAAGGTTTGATGGAAACTGGCTTAGTGATTTTTGGAGCTTTCTAAATAGGTGAACTTTTCTAATGAGTTCATTTTGCGGCATGTTAACTGAGCTACAGATCTGTTTCCTGAGCTGCCAACAGGAAGGGGCTTCACAATACAAGAACTTGTGGGCACTCAATGAAATTGCTGAGCAGTCAGGTTAGAACAGATAAAAGGAAGTATTTCTTCACCCAAAGAGTGATTAACACATGGAATTCATTGCCACAGGAGGTGGTGGCAGCTAAAAACATAGATGGCTTCAAGAGGGAATTGGATAAACATATGGAGCAGAAGTCCACCAGTGGCTATTAGCACCAAGATATAGATAGGAACTCTCAGTCTGGGGCAAGTGATGCTCTATATTCTTGGTGCTTGGGGGGCGGGGGTGACAGTCAGAGGGCTTCTAATGTCCTGGCCCCACTGATGGACCTCCTGATGGCACCGGGTATTTTTGGCCACTGTGTGACAGAGTGTTGGACTGGATGGCCTACTGGCCTGATCCAACATTGGGTTCTCTTGTGAATGCTGGAAATTGGGGGTGAACAAAGCAATCTCCTCCACCCCCCACACACCAAGTTTCAAATTCTTGCCTGTATCCTTGGTTCAACTGGTTTATTCATTTGTGAGCCAGGGAGAGGGATTGTCAGGAAGAGTGATTGTTGAGGCCAAACAAGATATGAGGGGGCAACCAAATCTGTGCGTTCTCATGGCTGTCCTATTCAAGTATAAAGAAAGGGTGGTGCCAAATCTTAAGATGAAGAGGGCAGAGAATCTTGTAAGCCTCACATTTGGTGGTTTTTTAAAAAGTCTCCAGTCCTCATTGTTTTAGTGCTATTTTATATAGTTTAAGCACAGGACATGAACGTGGTCTGATATTTAGTCTTCCACTTTAATGTCACACAGGCTATGTCTGAAACTCACTTTTTAGGGAGAATCTAATTGATGGAGACACGATACTGGCCCCATGACTTGTCTGGCTGTCATGCCCTTTTGTCTTTCTGTTACTGACTTTGATTCCTGTTCCTCAAATCGTTCCCTGAAGTCTTGGAGTCGTGCCGACCAAGTGACTTGAAGCCTCTCATTAAGCTCTACGTGTGGCTAGCACAGACTTGCTCAAACAGTTTGCACGTGGTAATTTTCAGCAACCGTTCTGAGTCTTGGCAAGCATAGACCAGCAGGTATCAAGTTCACTGCTTATTTATACCATATCACTTCTTTGAACAATGCATGCAGACTGTTACAGTTAACATCTTTGCCATAAACACCGCCAAGCATATTGCGTGAATACAAGACCCTCACTCTGAGGCCAGAACAGGCATGGAACAACAGTAACCCAAAACTGCCATTGAATTTGTCTCCCTCTACTTCTGTAATGTGTAACAAAATCCCAACAAAATTGATTTTTTTAAAAAATTGCCATCACAAAATGTCGAAATGAAAGTATGGGGGCTATTTACAATTTAATCAGGAACAACTGATTGGTTTAGCATCGGAAAAGGAGTACGACAAGGATGTATATTGTCACTTTGCTTATTTCATTTATATGCAGAGTACATCATGCGAAATGCCGGCCTGGGTGAATCACAAGCCGGAATTAAGATTGCTGGGGAAAACATCAACAACCTCAGATATGCAGACGATACCACTCTAATGGCAGAAACTGAAGAGGACCTAAAGAGCCTCTTGTTCAAAGTAAAAGAGGAGAGCGCAAAAGTGGGCTTGAAACTCAACATCAAAAAATGAAGATCATGGCATCTGGCCCCATCACTCCTTGGCAAATAGAAGGGGAAGTCGTGGAAGCAGTGAAAGACTTCACGTTCCTGGGATCCAAGATCACTGCAGATAGTGACTGCAGCCATGACATTAAGAGATGCCTGCTCCTTGGGAGGAAAGCTATGGCAAACCTAGACAGCATAATAAAAAATACAGACACCCTGCCAACAAAAGTCCATATGGTCAAAGCAATGGTATTCCCAGTAGTAATGTATGGCTGCGAGAGTTGGACTATAAGGAAGGCCAACCGCTGAAGAATAGATTCTTTTGAATTATGGTGCTGGAGAAGACTCTTGAGAGTCCCTTGGACTGCAAGAAGATCAAATCAGTCAATCCTAAAAGAAATCAACCCTGACTGTTCCCTGGAAGGCCAGATAATGAAACTGAAACTCAAATACTTTGGCCACCAAATGAGAAGGGAGCACTCACTGGAGAAGACCCTGATGCTGGGAAAGATTGAAGGCCAAAGAAGACGGGGATGGCGACTGAACAACAACAACAACAAGCCTATGCTGGATAACTCCAAACTTTCCTGGATAAGGCAAATTGTTTAGAACCCTTCCAGGTCTGGGTTTAGGTCTGGTTATGGGACTGAAACAACCTTGGTGGCCCTGGTGGATGACTAGCACTGGGAGGTGGAAAGAGGGAGTGTGACTCTGTTGATTCTCCTGGACCTCTCAGTGGCTTTTAATACCATTTATCAGGTTTTCTTTTTGGACTCTCTGTCTGGACTGAGATTGGGGGGCACCATTTTGTGGTAGGTTTCAAAATGTGGTATTGTGGGTGACTGCTGCTCAGCCCCTTGGTCTTTGGCCTATGGGGTCTCACAAGGTTCCATCTTGCCCCCTATACTCTTTAACATGAGCATGAGACTGATGGGTGAAATCATTTGGAGATCTGGGCTGGGTTGTCACAGCCCTATCTTGCACTTCCAGCTGATCCCAGGAATGCTGCAGTAACCCTGAAATGGTGCCTGGAAGCAGTTTTGGAGTGGATGCGGGCAGGGGTCATTTCCTGCAGGAGGGCACAGGAGTGGAGCTCCGGCAGTAAAGAGTCCAGGGGGTGGGCACATGCAACAAGCCCCACCCCCTGCTCCCAGCAGCCCTCAGTCAGAGCAAGAAGCAGCCAGGTAAGCTGCAGAGCCCCCCCTGGCCCCCTGGCCCAAAATAGTCCAGTGGCACCTTTAAGACCAAGTTTTATTCAGGTACAAGCTCTCCCTCCTCTGCGAGGACAGATCTGCACATCCCCCCCCCCAATAGCTAGCAATCCAAAACAGTCCAGTGGAGTCTGAGTGGTGGGTGTTGCCTTCTGACACACTTCCCGTGATTTCAGGGAGTGTGGCATATGCAAAATAAGTTATGCTAATGAGCTCCTGCACCTCTTTTTCTACAAAATGACCCCTGGATGTGGCATAATAAATTGAAACTTAATCCTGAAGTGCTACTTGTGGGTGGACGGCCTGGCCTGGGATTTAAGGTGTTACCCATTCTGGATGAGGTTGTCCTTCCTTGAAGGAATAGGTCCCTACTGTGGGGGATGATCTTTGAGTCTCTTAGATCTAGGGCTACTGCTGCTCAAGCAGGTGTGGCCTGGAGTGCCTAATACCAGCTTTGGCTGGTTAGCCAGCTGTGGCCTTTCCTGGGCAGAAAAGATCTGGCCACTTTAATACATGACCTGGTTATGTCTTGATTAGATTAATGCACTGTATGTGTGGCTGCCCTTGAGTTGCCTGGAATCTTCAACTGGTGCAGAATGCTGTAGTTCGAATGTTGACTGGAGTGGGTCATCCAGTCTTGACCCATCTACACTGGCTCCCAATTTGTTTCTGGGCACAATTCAAGGTGCTAGTCTTGACCTTCAAAGCCCTATACAATTTGGGACCAAAATATGCCTGAGGGACTGCCTACTCCCTTGTAAACCCATGCAACCACTATGGTCATCTTCAGATGCCCTGCTTCAGGTGCTCTTGTCTTCTGAGATTAGGTGGATGCCAACCCTGGAGAGGGCCTTCTTGGTCATAGCATCAAAGCTCTGGAACTCTTCCCCCCAAAAGATTTGTCTGTCCCCTCTGTTGACATCTTTTGCCAGCTGATGAAGTCTTTCTTGCTTCATTTGGCATTCCCTCAGTGATCCTTCTTTCCTAACCAATTTTTAAAATGCTGTTTTTATGTCTTGTATGGATTTTAACTCTGTTTTTAATTGTTTTAATGATGTGTTTGGGGAAGTGATTTTAATATTTTAAAATGCAATTTTATCATGTATGTTTAAAATTGTTAGTCACCTTGGTGGCTCTTGTGAGGGTGGAAAGGTGGTATGAAGAAGGAGGAGGAGGTTTTATACCCGACTTTTCACTACCTGAAGGAGTCTCGGAGCAGTTTATAATCTCCTTCCCTTCCTCTCCTCACAACAGATACCCTGTGAGGTAGGTGGGGCTAGGAGACACCTTGAGAGAACAGCTCCGAGAGAACTGTGACTGACCCAAGGTCACCCAGCTGGCTGCATGTGGAGGAGTAGGGAATCAAACCTGGTTCTCCAGATTAGAGTCCACCACTCTTAACCACTACACCACACTGGCTCTCTCTTGTAAATAAATACACATGGAAAAGTGTGCCTAGCTCTGCCAGACTCTTGGTATACTGCCTGTAAAGAAATGTATTTTTTCCTGGGAGGTTTGACATGAGCAAAACCTTCACCAAGATGTTTTAAAAGTTATTTTCCCTCTGGGCAGAGAACAGGTGGGGGGGCGTCAGTTCAATGGCTTTCCAGGCTCACCTCAGCTACTGCTTAAGAAATGCTAATAGATCTAGCTAGAGACAATGGGGTGGGTCAAGTTCTCCCCCTCTTCTCCAAGCAGGGATTTGGAGGACTTTATACTAGGAGCTGCGGTGGCTCAAGTGGTTAAGACGCTGAACTGCAGGCTGTGGAAGGTCAGTAGTTCAAGACCCGGGTGCCGCAAGACGGAGTCCCGTCTCTAGTTCCAGCTCCTGCCAACCTAGCAGTTCGAAAGCAAGAAATTGCAAGTAGATAAATAGGGACCACTTTGGTGGGAAGGTAACAGCGTTCCGTGCACCTTGGTGTTTAGTCATGCCGGCCACATGACCACGGAAACGTCTTCGGACAGCGCTGGCTCTTCGGCTTTGAAACGCAGATGTCGGATTCGACTGGCTTTCGAGCAAGGGAACCTTTACCTTTTATACTAGAATAGATCCAGGAATAATCTCCGGGAAGAAGCCCCAGAAAACGCTTCTCTGACCTGGCCTGACCTGGTCAGGGGGTGGGGAAAAGAAGGAAGGAGGTTTCTTTTGTACTGGGTCCATCACAGGAGACAGAACTCTTAACTGAGGTCTGGAGGGGGCAGCTATTGACCATATGCTGTCCTGGAGAGCTGAAGGAAGTGTCAAGATAATGGTCACTATGTAGAGATCTGTAACTTCTGAAAGCTAAGGAGCCTTTCCTAAATTTTAACATCTGATAGGGCATGTATACAGAGAGGGACAGATTGATTTATACCCCACCCTCCCTGCCAAAGCAGGCTCAGGGCATTTTGCCAATTTCTTTTTGATCCCTTGCTCAATCTGGTGCTGTGCTAAAAGTATGCTTGTGAACATTTTCTTTTAAATAAATACTTTATAACTTATGATGTTGGCAGTGGTTGTTTGTACCACATAGACCTCCACTGTCTTGGACATACTATTTTAAAAGGGGCTCCAGGGGGAATGCAGGCAGTTGGGAAGTGGCTATTCCTCCAAAGGGGCCCAAGACACTAAAGGGTCCCTGTGGTGACCAGGCGCTGGGCAGTGGGAGACATGGAGGCAAGGCCTTGAACTTGGAAGGGAAGCTGGGAGCCCTGACCCTCCAAGTGGGCAATTCCTTACAAAGGTCAGGTGGTGGCACACTGGCAAGTTACTGGAGAGAAAAGGTGTTGGGAAAACCTTGAAGGGCAGGGTGAAATAGGGTCTGCAGGCCAGAGCAGTCCTGTTCTACCACACTACCAAATGACACAGATCTGGGAATCTACAATATTTCATGAACCCACAGATAGCTTTCCTCAGAATCCTCATCAGGAGTCACATCCAGGTGAATTTAGATAAACTCTCCCCACACATGACAGTATATGATTAGAGCATATCAGTAACGGTCCTACCATCTCTCAGTACCAGTCACAGGATCAAGTTCTTCAGATAGTCAATATTCAAAATCTGTAAAACAATACGAAACAAGGAAGGTTAATCAGGGGATGAAAGCTAATTTAAAACTGCAAGCATATTACTTGTCATTTTATGAATTCTTTCAGGTAAGGAGCCGAGCTATGTGACTTGCCCTTCAATTTAAATTTTTAAAAAGCCATCACGTTCTGCAACGTAAAAACCAATCCAAAGACTATTTGGCACAACAAGTCTTGACATTTCAGAAGAACTGGAGAATAGATGTACAAATATTAATACTTCCCCTTTAGGAGAAAAGCTTTTCCACTCATTACAATGTCCTCTGGGAACTAAGAATTACCCTGTTCTGAAGGACTAGAGCTGATGCTGTTCCCTTGCAGTTTCTCAGCCATAGCAATAATTCTTTGAAGAAACTGTGCAGTGATGTACAAACAATGTTTCTATTAAAAGTCAGTATTTATATTTTTTATTTTTGCATCTGGTTTTTTATCTGTTTTATGTTTATACTTTTGCATCTGTTTTTCAGTTCTCTTCCATCCCTCTAATGCATAGCTGCCACTTCCAGCTAACAGTCCCAACATGTGCTTCCTGGAAGCTGGTGGAAGAAGAGTAGAGGAGAAAGATACCACAGGCTGGGCCTTGTCATGATATTCTTTACTGCCCTGATAGTTGGGGGGTTGCAGAGAGACATGGGATCTAGTGTTACTGTACCCCTCACTTTTGCATGAGATGTGGTATGGGATGATAGCACTGACCAATGATGTCTCCACTGTGCAGAGATTGGCGCTGTCCATGTACAGAGGACAACGTCCGTTTCCTGTGGCAGGCGTTGCACCCTCTTACCAATTTTCCTGTGCATCATGCCCTCCCACCAAGCTGTACTGCAAATCCTGGTTCAAGTTCCTCAGAGCTTGCTGGGATAGTGTCCATCTACACATTACAAAGTCCTCATTTTTGTTGGGGAACAACACAAGGACTTTGTATCATGGAATGGGAGTTTTGTTCCTCCCAGAAGCACACCAGCTCTTTTCTGTTTGCAACCACAGCACAGAGGGAGACAGGGATATAGCCTCCTGCTTGTTGCTTTTGTGACTTCACACCATGCCATGGAGCCATAGATGGAGCTTTTAGTTTTGTTCTGGTGAGTATTGTGTGTGTGTGTGTGTGCATGCTTGTAAGCCTGGAAGTCATGGTGACTTCTGGTGAGCCCTAGTGGGGCTAGGACGTTCTCAGAGAGGTGGCTTGGAAGCCTGCCTCTGGCCTCACGGCCCTGGTATTCTCCAGAGGTTTCCCATCCAAATACTTGCCAGGCTTGGGCCTGCTTAGATTCCAAGATCTGATGAGATTGGGCTTGCCTGGGCTATCCAGGTCAGGGCCTGATAGAGCTTTCATAGTTTTTCCTGTTCTCATCTTAGCATCTCCCTTTCCTCTGCCTTCACAAGAAGCTGCTTCGCTTTGGAGTAGAATTGCTCCTCTGGTAAGATGGGGACTCTGGTCCTCTAGCAAGCCACTCTCCAGTACATCAGGGATGTCATGAATGGAATGGCACACCAAAGATGATGCTTTTGTAGGCTGTCTTTGGCTAACCTGGGAACTGAAGCCCTGTGGTTGCAGGGGGCATTGGAGTGTGTGGCTATAGATATCCATTGCAGGCCTTCGGCTCACTGGGGTCAAAACTGGGAAGGGAGCACTGTGGTGTCTTGGTGGCTGTCCGACTGGGTTTCTTGTATGTCCTGTGTATGGTGTCAAGAGATTACAAAGAAGATCAAGGCTGCTGGTGCAAAACAAACATATACTTTATTACTCAGTTAAAATCCCCCCAAATTCCTGACATGTTTAACCAGCCCAACAGGCTTCATCAGGGGAATCAGATCGGTAGCAGATTCGTGACTGGTGTGACCCTTTTAGTTTCTCCCTATGTACGGTGACATCCTCCAGTCTTTACTGTGCACTGAAGGATGCTTATCCTGCATGGGCAATGTGAGGGCACCATCAGTGGGCAGCACTGGTGCGTGGTGGCAGAGTTGCCATCAATGTGGCAGGAGCACCTGTTGAAGCTGCTGCATCATCTCTATTTTCTATTGATATCAGTTTTGCTTTCTGCTTTGAGGCTGGGTTCACCAGAACCTTTAGCAGGATTACAGATTTGCCCTGGCCGACTGTAATCTGAAGCACACTCACTGGACGAAACCCACTTGCTTCTTCCATGGGGATTTCTTGGGGCTTGAAATCCACAGGGTTGTGCTGTGGATAAACTAGACGACCACAGGCTCTAGCCAGCAGCTGTAGGGGAGCCTAATAACAGAATTAGTCAATGGGTCCACCACAGCTTTAGCGGGCGGAGCCTGGAGTTCTTCCAGAATTGCAGCTGATCTCTAGACTACAGGGATTAGTTCCCCTGGAGGAAACAGCAATTTCGGAGGGCAAACTGTGTGGCATCACAATCCCCCTCAGCTCTTTCTCCTCCCCAGACACCACCCAGGAGTTTCCCTGGCCAGAGATGGTAATCCTAATGAGTAGGAATGGGGGGGGGGGGGGAGAACAGAGAGGGCCCTAACTCCTAGTTCCTCCTCACCATGTTGGAAATCGGGGTTCAAAGGGGCCCAGTTGACCATCGTCTGGCCTTCAATAGTGGCCTCATCGGCAGGTGAGGCTCTTCACAGCAGGGAGAGAAACACGGTTACTCACAGCTACCGTGTAAAAACATGTGGCAACCCAAGGGGCGGGCGTGCGGGAGCTTTGCAACGACTGCCTGTGACGACAAGCCCTCGAAGGGTTAACCTTATCTTTTGTGATTCCCCGGCTCCCGCCTGCCCCTTTAATTGCTTTCACTTTCACCGGAGCGGAAGTTGGAAGAGAGAGCCCCTGGAAAGCAAGGTAGCGTGCTTGGGCTCCTCAATGTCCGGGGCCGAGGAGGCACCTTCTCCCGAAGACCGAATACAGTCGGGCGGGAGCAGCCGCCGCCACAGCGATGAGCAAAGACGCGGAGTGGCGAGACTCGCTGCTCTACTACTACTGCATCAAATTCGCGCTCTCCGCCTATTCCACCCTCTTCTCGGTAGGTGACTCAGGCGCGTCTTCCGCCTCCCGCCGTCGCTGGAAAGTCTCCGCAACGCCTTCCTCCTCCTCCTCTTGCCCGGGGCTCAAGGAATCGTGATTCTCGGGCTGGAAACCGCTCTGTGTGCGAGCGAGGGAGCGAGAGTGGGCTCTGCTTCCCGCCGACTCGCACAGAAGGATGGTTGTTATTGTCTCCATTTTGGTAGCTTAAAGCTGTCTGTTCCGGGCTTTGTTCCGCCTCAGTCGAACGAAATGAGCCCGAGGCACTGCCAATAATAGGTAGATAATAGAGAGAGCCCCCCCCCCCCCCTTAGACTCTGCTTGGAAGTGGTGCACGTTTAACACTGCGTCTGGTTTTCCATTGTCTCGGGCTCTCCTGTTTCTGTTTTGCGTGAGGCAGCGATGCGCGCACACACACGCGCACGCCCCTTTGGGTTGTGAATGGGCATCTTTGTAGGAACTGATCATGAGGGGGACTTCGCTCTCCCATCCTTCCCGTTGCGTTTTCAGGGAGCCCGATTCTTCTGGAGCAGTGGTGGCAGGCTGCCTGAACCAAGGCAGATAGAAAAGGGGAACTGGAAGTTCTCAACATCGGGTGGGATGCTCCACTGGGAGCTAGTGTAGCCCGGGGACCAAGCTGGGAACTGGGTTCTTCCCAACTGGCTCTGAGTCTTAATCTCTGCCAGACTTCACCAGGGCTTAGCCTCTGTTTCCATGGTTGGGGTTCAAGCCTGCAGTATAGGAAGTAAAAAAAGCTGCCTCTGAGTTGGTGCAGAGTGTGTTTTCTCACCTATATGGGCTGGCACCAAATGCTGGTAAAAAAAGTGGCTGAGGAGCAATGTTCCCTCTAAGCTGCAGAGTCTTGTGAGCAAAAATTCTACTTTGGGAGCTATGGGCATCGAAGCTGTGAGCGAGCGATTTGGCTGCCACATAGATTAGTTTGCTCTGGAGCCCTCCTTCCTGAGCTGAGACAAAAATGTGTGAGCCAGAGGCTAAAAACCTGTGAGCTAGCTCACACTAACTCAGCTTAGAGGGAACACTGCTGAGGAGGTGACTCTGATCTCTTGCTCTCCCCAAGAGTAGCTGTTGGAAATTTAAGTGAATTCTGCACCTGCCTTCAGGCAGCTGAGGTCAGCCACTTGACTTTGTGGCCTTCTCTCCATCCCCCCCCCCCCCTCAGAGTAAAGTAAGTTGTGACTCACAAAAGCGCACTGGAATACATGTGACATCTGTTTTATTCTGATATTGCTGAAATAGTAGTGAAGTACTCTAAAACTCTCAGCTTTGACAAATATATATTATTACTGCAATTGCATTAAGTGCACAGGTGACTTCTGTGAGCGGTGATGGCTTGCCCACCCAGCCACTTGAAAGACTAATGGATAGCTCTGCTTATCATCACAGAACAGTGCTACAGTTGGCTTATCTCAGCTACTGGCAGGGGAAGTTTTAGGTGTTTGTATGACCCCTTTTCTCCAATGCACTTGTGTTTGTTTGGCTAGTATTGTTCTGGACTGAGTTGTACTAAAAAGCAGCAATATATCAGTTGCATTTTTGTGAAAATAGAATCTAGCTGTAACTTTTTGACTAATGCTGGGGGGGGAAATGGCCCCAAAGTTACTTGGATTATTATAAAAGCACAGATAGATCTGTAAACAGATTAATTTGTACCTTGCATGGGAAGAGAATGAGGAGCAAGTCATAGGGGGGCTGTGAGGGCAGTCAGAGACAGGCTATCTGCCGTGGGGAATGTATGAAGTTGGTGGTGGGAAGTGTGGTCAAGCTGCAGCCTTACTTGGATTATTATAAAAGCACAGATATATCTGTAAACAGCCAGCTTAATTTGTACCTTGCATGGGAAGAGAATAATGGTTTGCTGTTGCCTGCTTCTGTGTAGCTACTCTGGAATTCTGTGGTGGTCTCCCATCCATGTACTAACCAGGGCTGACCCTGCTTAGCTTTGTGAGACCTGATGGTATTAGGCCAACCTGGACCCTCCAAGGCAGGGCATGCATGAAGTTACAGGGTGTATTAAAGGGGTGGCAGTGGTAAGGGAGGCCTTATCTTGGGAAGGTTGAAGTAAGAGATGGGGTGATGCTACAGAGCCTGCAGAGGAGAAGAGGGGAGATTGTTGAGTGGTGCAGGAAATTTGGCTTTTGAGCTGCGGTGGCTCAAGTGGTTAAGACGCTGAACTGCAGGCTGTGGAAGGTTGGTAGTTCAGCAGTTCGAGACCCGAGTGTGCCGCATGACGGAGTGAGCTCCCGTCTCTAGTTCCATCTCCTGCCAACCTAGCAGTTTGAAAGCAAGAAATTGCAAGTAGATAAATAGGTACCACTTCAGTGGGAAGGTAACAGCGTTCCGTGCACCTTGGTGTTTAGTCATGCCGGCCACATGACCACAGAAATGTCTTCGGACAGCGCTGGCTCTTCGGCTTTGAAACGGAGATGAGCACTGCAACCCTAGAGTCGGATTCGACTGGCTTTCAAGCAAAGGAAAGTTTTAATACATGCTGGTAACAATGCAAACCTTTACCTTTACCTTTTTACATTTGTTCATTAGGTGTGTTAACAAGGATAATAAAGAGGAAAGTTTTAATACATGCTGGTAACGATGAAGAGAGCACAGTGATATGCTACCAGTATATGAAGCTTGCATTTTGCAGTCAGATATGCACACCCCTGGATGCTATGCACAATTCAATTCTAATTTATGCCTGTGAAGAAGCAACAGAACTTTAGCTACTGTCATGGTATGATAGGGCATGGTCTGGCTAATTAAGAAAGGTTCAACCCACCACATGCAGTCAGAGTCCCGGCTACTGCCATAGCCACCAGCCCCTTGTGGTTGATTGGCCTTTTGCCAGGCCTCTGCTGCCAGAGGGCTTCATCCCCTTGCCATGGTACTCTGGCTTTCTGGTGGGGTTCTGTCCCATGAGTGGTGGTGTTGAAGGTAGTAGAGCTGCAAGCAAGTGGAGGCAGGTAAAGATTTGGGGAGAATCATTGAGCAAATAATATCAAACTGTCAGGCGTGTGTGTTGGGCCTTCTGGTATTAGGGTGGAGCATGGGTAGGTGGTATGGCAGTGGGAGGGGTGCTGGCTGGGGGAGATAGGTGAGGACAGGGAACTGCTATAGTCCTATTCTGCTTTTCCACCCAATTAGGGCCCTCAGGGTGGTAGACAATTTAAGAACATAAGAGACGCCAATGTTGGATCAGGCCAAAGGCCCATCCAGTCCACCACTCTGTGTCACACAGTGGCCAGAAATACCAGTGCCATCAGGAGGTCCACCAGTGGGGGCAGGACATTAGAAGCCCTCCCACTGTTGACCCCCCCAAGCACCAAGATGACAGAGCATCACTTGCCCCAGAGTCCCTATCTATACCTTGTGGCTAGTAGCCACTGATGGACCTCTGCTCCATATGCTTATCTAATTCCCTTTTGAAGCCGTCCATGCTTGTAGCCGCCACCACCTCCTGTGGCAGTGAATTCCATGTGTTAATCACTCTTTGGGTGAAGAAGTACTTCCTTTTATCCGTTCTAACCTGACCGCTCAGCAATTTCATGGAGTGCCCACAAGTTCTTGTATTGTGAGAAAGGGAGAAAAGTACCTCTTTCTCTACCTGCTCTATCCCATGCATAATCTTATAAACCTCAATCATGTCTCCCCTCAGTCGTCATTTCTCCAAGCTAAAGAGCCCTAAGCGCTTTAACCTTTCTTCATAGGGAAAGTGTTCCAACCCTTTTATCAATCTAGTTGCCCTTTTCTGCACTTATTCCAAAGCTATAATATCCTTTTTAAGGTGTGGTGACCAGAACATCAAAAGGCATCAAATCAACTTTAAGAATAGTGTGTGTGTGTATATATATATAGTATATAAAACCAGAGATTAAAAACAAACAAGGAGGATCTGTAAGAGAATGACAGACAAAACTGAAAAGTCTTCACCCACTGGCAGAAGACAATGATCAAGAGGGTTAGATGAATCTCCCTGGGGAGGAAATTCCATTAGTTTGGTGCCATAACAGTAGGCCCTTTCTTGGGTTGCCACCTGTCTAGCCTCAGATGACTGGGGGTCCCCTGAAAGTGATCATAATATTTGCGTGGGAGTAGAAGGTCCTTAATATATATGCGTCATGGCTGTCCCATCCATAGAGATGTCAGCAGAGGAATTCTTATTTTCTTTGTTTCAAACTTGTTGATCTGCATTGTCAGCTATGTAAAAAATAAGAGCTTTACTGTCAGAAGATCATGTGAGTATGGGCTTCTTTCACATAGAAGTTTTTCTCTGGCTTGGGTCTTGTTGTTTTTTATGCATCTGCATGCAGTTACCTCCTGCTTTGCCATGATCTTTCCCGAAACTGGTTTTGTTCAGTCTTTGGGAAAGATTGCAGTTAAAGCACCTTTGCACACTGTGTGGATAGGAAGGCGCACATTCTTGCAGATCCCACTCACATAAGTGCCATTTTCCTTGCCTCAGCTCCCTGTCTCTTTGCACCTCCCAAGTCACTAAGCATTAAAATAAATTAGTAATTGACATACTGCAGTATCTTAATGTTATAGAAATGTGTCAGTTGCATTGGCTATAGAGATGTCAGTTACAGATTCTGTTAAAGTCCCCCCTCCCCAGCCCTCCAGTGGCATGGGGGAAGACGTGGTGGTTGTGATGGACTGAGACCAACAATGCAAGAGGTAAAGTGTATTCTCTGTGGCGACAGAAGGGACACAGAATCGTTGCCATGTGGATGCTGACCCTGGCTTGCTAGACCTGAACATGGCTGGATGAATCTCCTAATGGCATTCTATTTCAGTTAGAGCTAGCCAGCTATAAAGTCCTTCAATAACTCTGAACTGGAAAATGGGGTTGCTGTCCCCCCCCCCGACTCTGTACTCTGTCTGCATATGCCTGTAGATCAAGATGTGTATCCGTGTTAGTCTGTCTGTGACAGTAAAAAAGAGCAAGAGTCCAGTGGCAAACAAAATTTGTGGCAGGGTATGAGCTTTTGATGGAGCTGCGGTGGCTCAAGTGGTTAAGACGCTGAACTGCAGGCTGTGGAAGGTCAGTAGTTCAGTGGTTCAAGACCCGGGTGCCGCAAGACAGGGTGAGCTCCTGTCTCTAGTTCCAGCTCCTGCCAACCTAGCAGTTTGAAAGCAAGAAATTGCAAGTAGATAAATAGGGACCACTTCGGTGGGAAGGTAACAGCGTTCCGTGCGCCTTGGTGTTTAGTCATGCCGGCCACATGACCACGGAAACGTCTTCGGACAGCGCTGGCTCTTCGGCTTTGAAACGGAGATGAGCACCGCAACCCTAGAGTCGGATTCGACTGGCTTTCGAGCAAGGGAACCTTTACCTTTACCTTTATGAGCTTTTGAGAGTCTCTGCTCACTTCTTCAGAAGTGACTCACAAAAGCTCTTACCCTGCCACAAATTTTGTTTGCCACTGGACTCTTGCTCTTTTTTTACTGCCACAGACAAACACATTAAGTACTCATCTTTTATACTGCATATGCCTGGCTTAGAAAGAGGCCAACTTTCACTTTATGGTCCTTATGTTTTGTTCCCAGCACAGATTAACGTTGCTCTGGCTTGCCAGTGCCGGATAAGTTGATCTCAGATGTGGTGTTGATGACCTTGAGGATGATTGTCCCAGGTCCCTTTAATATTCATGCTGTCAGGTCAAGGCATTCATGTCATTTATGACAACCATGGGAACTATCCCAACATATAATGGGCCCAATGCATTACAGAAGGCATATACGGAGACTTCTTTTTCTGTAGGGAGCAGTTAGGGACTCTGATGATCTGGGCCTTGGTCATGGTGTGATCACTGTCTGCTGAAGGCATGGTTGAACTTGTTGCATTCCCCTCACAGGGGATATGGACCAATTAGGGTGGGCCTGCCCTTGGAGACTGATAATCAAAGAAATTTTGCTTCCTGGATAATATGAGTGACTTAACTATTTAGGGGTACATAGAATCCCCTGTTTTCAGGGCAAAACAAAGTGTCTTACTTTCGGACTTTTCTAAGAATCATGGTGCCTACACCACAAACTTCAGTGCTCTAGTTTATCAGGTGATACATCAACACATTTTATTCCCCAGTTAGTGATACCGAAGTATCTTGTGTGTACACACACATTGATCCATCCAGAGTCTTTGAGATTGGGCACATGCAAAAATGTAAGTAGACACTTTGCATAAGTAGACAATGGGCTGTGTGTTGGGGGTCGAGTGGCAGATTATTGAATGCAAGGTGTCTTTCCTAGACCATTTCATTGTCAGTTTGGCCTCTCTGTACATGTTTGCACTGGTTGTGTGGCAGACTGGTAATCTAATGACGGAATTGTTTTACTGCTCAGTGAATCAAAGTTTGCTTGGCAAAAAGGTGTAATTTACAGATTGCACAGGCTTCCAGAAAAGGGAGTGGCAAAAATAAGAAAAGCGATAGTGTTCTGAGTTAGGTGTGTGTGTTACTTTTTTGTACTGGTAAATGAAGACTTCTGTCTTTGTTTCATGGAGCCCTCCTTGGAGCCTCACCACCTCCCCTTCCTCTCTGATTCCCTGTGATGGTGGTCATATTCTCTTATCCTGTGGATGCACGGATCAGATAGGTGTCAACTAAAGCAGTGACTCAGTGAGAGTACACATCTTCTCAAAGCAAGCAAGCATCCCTAGGAGAAAGTGAGGCTGGGGCATGCTGCTATTTTGGGGGAGGGGGAAGCATTCAAAAAAGCCAATTCCTTGCCCTGCAGAGGCTTCATAGGACTACTCTGCTGATGATTTGTTTCAGTATGACATCAGGGGCTTGCTGGCTTAGACTGTAAACACCATATCGATCTATCTGATCATCAGTGTCATCAGCCTGCTTGTCAGAGGGTAGCCTCCATAAACTATAGGAGCGATGTTTCCTGCAACAGCAAGGCACTCTTTAAAAGCACACCATTCAGTAGAGATGGGGAAATGGCTCAGTGGCAGAGCATTGTCCCTGGTTCAGTCCCCAACATCTCCAATTACAAGAAACAGGCAGGAGGTTGTGTAAAAGACCTTTGCTGGAGAGCTTCTGCCAGTCAGAGTAGACAATACTGACCTCAATAGACCAATGGTTTGAGGATATAACAGCTTCATGTGTTCAGTAAAGCAGCCCTGTGTAATTATTCACATTACAACTTTAGATGGTCCACTGGACAAGAAGCCTTTTGTTTTTCCACGAGAGAAAACCAGAAGTTCCTGAGTAAATGCCACAAATTTTTCCTTGCTGCTCATAATCATTCTGATTCTGCTTATGGGCCTTGTCAAACGTTGGATTGTGTTCCCTGAGGTATACATTGCATGTAGGAAAAGTTTTGTTCAGATCAGGTTTAATCTTATTGAGCCTTTGGAGTAGAAGGTGGTTCAAATGGGCTATATACAGGTGATATGTGTGGCCATCATCTCTCTGTGTGTTTGGCTACTTGTGCTCCAGTTTAGATTTCTTTAGAAAGGGTGGGGAATTATAAGGAAATGGCTGCTTACTTTTTTAAGGCTTAAGCTGAGGTTTCATTTGTTTCCTGCTGCAGGTAGTTAGAGCCCGGGAGTGGCTAGAGGGCAAGAGCCAAAGGCCCTTGGCTGACAGCCAGTGATCTTCATGGATTGCCCTCAGGAGATCCCAGGCCAGCCCTGGGTATTAAGTGTACATTTGTTTTTGCTGGTATTTTTAAAGCTGCTCTGGGTCCCCATTGTTGAGAAAAATGGGATAAGAAGTGTTCTAGATAAATACTAATTCAAATCTCTGATTGGGACCCAGTGGAAGGGTGGTGGTGTGTTGCTCTCATTTGACATTATAATGCTTGTATGTTGCCAGTAGGCACTACTGTAGTTGCCTCAACATAGGTTTTCACATACACAAAGATGGCAAGCAAATAGCGTTCTACTGACACTTAGTGACAGAACGCTGCATTAACCATCGCAGGAGTAAACATGTTGCAGATGATCAAAGAACTACATGGAATATGATTAAAGGGGGAAAGCTGCATGTGGGCTTGGTCATGTAAACTCACTATTAATGTTGCAGATGGTTTTATCGAAAGCTTTGTGTTGGGTAGTACAGCACTGCTTATTGGATGCTGTTGCCCGGGGAGCTTTTCTTGGATCATCTTGGAGCTTTGCCAATTTCCCTGATGGTGGTATGACAACTGTTCACTTGATGAGTCAGTGAAAAGGATCTGTTGGGAAACACGACAATGGTTTTGCTTTCTGCCATTTGATTTGCATTAATAAAATAATTAACACTGATCATTACCATAACTCAGTGTGGCCCACCATCGGCTAGACTGAAAGTGTTGTGACTGTCCATTTAGGTAAACTAGATTAAGCAAATGTGATGAAATGGCCAAAGCTTCTGTGCAGGCAAAGGAAGCTGAGAACCGAGGAGGGCTCATGCGGCAAAATAACAGCTTTACAGTGCAAAGGCAGGATGGAAGGGCCAGTTCATACAGGTGTTCAGTGCTTGATGTGGATGAGCCATCACAGGTTAAGCCCTGTGGACACAATGTTCATATTGCCTTGTTATCACCTCAAATGGAAATTCTTTTCCATGGGGGGAATTGCAAATTGTCTGGCATAAGGAATCCCCAACATGGTGCCTGTGGGTGCTCTGGTGTCCGCCAACACCTTTCCTGGCACCTGCCGACTGCTGTTAGAAAGGGAGCAGGGCTGGGTGTGGCTTTTGATTGGCTGGGTAGATTAAAAGGCATCCTGTTAGACAGAGCTTCTGCCTGAAATGTTGAAGAGTTACTATTAGAATCATATGTGTATGTATGTATCCTTGATCTGTGACTTTCGGTGGTTAGCTCTGCCTTCTGCACCCGTTTTGTGATTGGCTCCACCTACTTTGTTTTTATTTATTTATACATTCAATTTATAGCCCGCCCTCCCCGCAACGCGGGCTCAGGGCGGCTCACAATCAGGCATACGCCAACACATAAAACACAATTAAAACCATTTAAAATCATTTCTACAATATTACAACATTATTATTAAGTGCTCGGGATGTTCCGAATAGATCTTCCATAAAGATGACGTATTAATACTGTTATACCCACTCAGTGCTGTCTGTTCCGCATTGACGCTGTCGTTCTTCCTTCCAGGGCCAGATAGTGATGGTACAGTAGTGGCGGCTTCTACTCAAACGCCTGGCGGAAGAGCTCCGTCTTGCAGGCCCTGCGGAACTGTGCAAGGTCCCGCAGGACCCGGATCTTCTCCGGGAGCTCGTTCCACCAGGTAGGAGCCGCCACCAAGAAGGCTCTGGCCCTGGTAAATGGGGCCTGGCATCGCCAGGAGATGTTGCATCCCCGATGGTAGTGCTCTTGGAGGGACATATGGGGAGAGGCGATCCCTTAGGTATGCTGGACCCCGGGCATACCTTTGGCAGCTATTTTGTGTTGTGCCCACCACCCTGTGTCAGAATTTCAATGCTGCCCACAGGCTCAAAGAGATTGGGGACACCTGATCTAATAAAGTATATTCATTAGATGAAGCCTACTTCTTGTAAATAGCAGCCATTTGTACCCCTCCCTCCTTTCTAGAGAGACGTGCTTGTCGCCTCAGTGCCCAGAGGAAAGGGCTGGCCTTGTCCTTCTGCTACTGCCGCCGAAGTGGGCTGGTTTAAAAGCTTCCCATGCTCACTTCAGCAGACACATTGGTCTGTTACTGAAGGACTGCCTGTGTAGAATTTGTGCCTGGATATCTCCTCAATCTTAGCGTCTTGCTTAAAGACCACAGCAAATTGTGGGTCAATAAAGTCTGATTTCCAAGTGAGCACAATATGCAGGAACCTACAGTGTTTTTATTGCTTACATAGTGTTTAAGTTTAGCCAATGCTTATACTTAGAATGTCCATGCTGTTTGGAATACAGGTGAATTTGTCAGTGGCTTCACTGAATGTCTTAAGCCAAAGGTGTTTGTTTTTTTAAAAAAAATCAGTTTAAAATGTCTTTGCTTTAAAAAAAAAGAAAGAAAATTATTCAATAGACATGACTGTGAAGCAGAACCTTCCCCATAAGAACTTAAGAAAAGCCCTGCTGGGTTAGACCAGTAGGGCATCTAGTCTACCATCCTGTCTCACACAGTGGCCAACGAGTTCCTCTGGATGGTCAACAACAGGGCATGTCCTTCCTTAGTCATGTCGCTCCTTAGTCGTCTCTTTCCTAAACTGAAAAGTCCCAGACTCTTCAGCCTTTCCTCATAGGGAAGGTGCTCCAGCCCACTAATCATCTTGGTTGCCCTTCTCTGTACTTTTTCTAGCTCTGCAATGTCCTTTTGAGATACGGTGACCAGAACTGTACACAGTATTCCAAATGAAGCTGCACCTTAGAGCTATACAGGGGCATTACAATTTTGGCTGTTTTATTCTCAATCTCTTTCCTGAGAATCTCTAACATAGAATTTGCTTTTTTCACCACTGCAGCACACTTGATTGACACTTTTATTGAGCTATCCATTACAACTCAAAGATCTCCCCCCCCCTCAGTCTCAACAAGTTCAGACCCTACTAGCTTATACTTGAAGTTGGGATTTTTTTGTTCCAATGTGCATCACATTACAATTACCCTTACTGAACTTCATTTGCCACACTGTTGCCACTTACCCAGTTTGTGGAGGTCCTATTGGAGCTCCTCCCAGTCAGCCTTGGTTTTTACCATCCTGAATAATTTTGTGTCACCTGCAAACCTGGCCACTACACTACTCAGCCTTGGTTCCAGATCATTTATGAATAAATTAAAGCGTATCAGCCCCAATACCAATCCTTGCGGGACCCCACTGCTTACTTCCCTCCATAATGAGAACTGTCTGTTGATTTCTGTTTGCTTCCTGTCATTTAACCAGACCTGTTCTCTTATCCCATGACTGTTAAGTTGATGCATGAGTCTTTGGTGAGGTACCTTGTCAAAAGCTTTTTGAAAGTTCATGTATATAATGTCTACTGGGTCACCATTGTCTACATGCTTGTTCACTTTCTCAAAGAACTCCAAAAGGTTGGTGAGGCAGAACTTCCCTTGGCAGAAGCCATGCTGATTTTCTCTCAACAGGCTTTGTTCCTCTATGTGCCTAACAATTCTATCTTTGATTACAGTTTGTACTAATTTGCCTGAGACAGATGTTAGGCTGACTGGCTTGTAATTTCCTGGTTCCCCTCTGGATCCCTTTTTAAAGATTGGCGTCACATTTGCTACTCTCTAGTCTTCTGTTACAGCAGCTGAATTTAGAGATAGTTGATCTACTAACCCATATATATAAACTATCTCACGTCTCAGTTCCTTAAGAATTCTCAGCTGTATGCCATGAGGACCTGGAGACCTACTGTTTTTTAATCCCCCCCATTGGTCTAGAAGTTCATCTCTCATCACCACAGTTTGGCTCAGTGACTCCCTTCCTGAAACTAGGGGATGTGGCATGGGTACATGCCCCACACTTTCCACAGTGGACACAGAAGCAGAAGAGTCATTGAACTTCTCTGCTGTCTCCCCATCTTCCTTTAGTAATCAATTGTAATAGGAAGAGATCGCCACCTGAAGGCTGGCAGCCCTAATGTTGAGGGAAGCTTAATGTTTTGAGAAGGCCAGCAGAATTTCTTGTTTTTGTTATTTTAGTACATTTCTGCTCTTCTATGCTAATAGGTCTGTGAACAGTTCATTCTTCTTCTCTTTAGCCAGTTTATCAGAGGTCATTTCCCTCCAGAGATCCCTCACAAATACTTGAGGGGAAAATAGATTCTACTTAGAGTCCAGAACTCTGTCTGGGATTGGGGGGAGATGTGGGGAAATTCTGGTCACTCAGTGGTGAAGGGAAGACTCTGCATGTGCTTGTTAATTTGGCCGTGTGTTTCTGCCACACAGTTTCCCTTGAGGAAAGCCTGGCTTGCAAGTCCTCTGGAGACGCCTGGTGCAAGATCTTCCAGGGTTTCACTTGGTCTTCTGAAGAGCCAACAATTTCTCCTTGAATGAACTTTGTCATTATACCCAGGTAGATCAGTAAGTCATCATGGTGGTGCTGGTACCCATAGGCCATGGAGCCATGCCCTGCGGGGTCGCCATTTTTGTTTGTCTTGCCTTTGATAGATAACAATAGCTGCATCTGCATGGAGACACTGATGGGGAAAATTCAGCTACTGGGTTTCAGCCTGTTGTATTACTGTTAATGGTAACAAAATAAAAGCAGTGACAAACTCTCTCTTTTTCCCCCCCCCCCCCCCAGCTTGTTTATTATATACTTAAATTTTACTTCCTGCTTATTGACTGATTTTCAGGTTCATTTCTGTAGTCAGTGGAATTGTAAAAGTTGAGGAGTTAACTTTTTGGCAGGTTGTCTGTTTTAACAATTTTTTAAAAAAATCCCTATTCATGGTGTTATTTCTCTTGAGCTGTTATGATTGTCTTACATTTTTGAGACATCCCTGCTGTCCCAGAATTGAGAAGATGGCCTTCCAAACCTTCTATGAGATAATTAATTGCATAGAAAATGGCCATATTGTAATTAGGGAAATTGCTATTTTGCGGCAGGCCTGCACAGGCTCACAGCAGTAGCCGATTTGGCTGTTAAGGCCGCTGCGACTTCTGTTTGCACTGTATAAAGGAGATCTTTAGGCAGTTGCTGTGCAATTATGGAGGGTTTACTGGCAAAGTCTGTTATGCCTGGTATTGTATAATGGAGTGTATGTAGCAAAACCAATGTCTTCCAAATTATACATCTGACAGTTGAACGCTAATTGAATTCACATTGTAAAGTTCTACCAGTGGGAATCTAAGGGAGGGGGAAGGTCTGCAGGAGATGAGGCATGCAGTTCCTACCCTGAAAGCTGGCCCATACTTAACAGCTGTGGCCATTGTTTCCACCTGGTTTCATTGTGACCGCCAAAGTTGGCTGATCAAAAGGAATACAAACCATGGAAGCAGTGTGAAAGTGTGGGCTTTTTTCCCATGGGCAGGGAGATTTTTTTGACATGGAGGAATGTTCAAGTATAATCCTCGCAGCTGAAATATCGTGGCCCATGGCATCCCCCCCCTTTTTTTGACCCCATTGGGATATGCAATAGGGAGTAAGTATTGTAGTCATTATGTATCCTGTGAGATGTGCATTTTTGCCTAAACTGTTTTAACTGTTTACTTTTACTGCACTTGTGCCTTAATTGTTTTAACTTGTATTTTTATTGCACTTTTGTGCCTGTGTAAGCTGCCCTGAGCCCGCGTGCGGGGAGTTGTTGTTGTTCAGTCGCACAGTCGAGTCCGACTCCTCGCGACCCCATGGACCAGATCCCGCCAGGCCTTCCTGTCTTCCGCCGTCCTCTGAAGTTTGCTCAATTACATGTTCGTTGCATCTATGACACTGTCTAACCATCTCATCCTTTGCCGTCCCCGTCTTCTTTGACCTTCAGTCTTTCCCAGCATCAGGGTCTTCTCCAGTGAGTGCTCCCTTCTCATTTGGTGGCCAAAGTATTTGAGCTTCAGTTTCATTATCTGGCCTTCCAGGGAACAGTCAGGGTTGATTTCTTTTAGGATTGACTGATTTGATCTTCTTGCAGTCCAAGGGAGGGCGGGGTATAAATGAAATAAAATAAATAAGCAGTCTGAAAAGGTATAGTTGTTGGAACTCTCTGTCAGATGATATATTTCCATGTGTAGATCAGCTATTAGTGTCCATCTTCAGGTGGGAGAGAGGGGTTCAAGAACAACAGGAGTCTCAGAGTTGTGCTGATCCCTCTTGTGGTGTATCCTTCAGTTCTATGAGAAGAAATGGTGATTAGTTTCCCTCCTGGTTAAAGTTCTGAGAGCATCTCAGACCTGGAGTACACATACAGCAGAACAGGGTGGTGAAACAAGTGGTATCCCAGCAGGTACACGGTGGGAGATGCCATTTTTGAAATTATATATATATTTAAAAACCTCTCTGAAAATAAAACTTTTGTGGGGAGATACGTTCTTGCCTGGCCTCCTTGCAGTGCTCGTTTTCCACTTGTTGGGCATTCTTCTACACAAGGCAGTATTTAAAAATGTGATTTTTCTCCCTCCATGCCAGTCTGCTGTGGTCTATCCTACCACCTCCAGATCTCTTTCTGACTCATACATAGACAAGGTCTAAGAGCTGAACAGTGTAGTTAAGGTAGTGTTGCCAACCTCCAGGTGGTGGCTGGAGATTTCCTGGGATTACAATTGATCTCCAGGTGACAGATCAGTTCCCCTGCATAAAATGGCTGTTTTGGAAGGTGGACTGTATGACATTATACCCAGATGAAGTCCCTTCCCAGCCTGGAGCTGGCAACCTTAGGTCAAGTCAAGAATGGCACTGTGAATGGCCATCTTTCTGGGGAGAGGGTGGATCAGAGGGCAGTCTTCCCCTCAAGTCAGTTAAATCCATAGAACATGAGATGCTTAATCTTGGAGTCATGTGTTCCTATAGAGCAAACTGCAAAAGAAATGGCTGTAATGCAAGATGTCTGATGCAGTTCATCTTTGGTTAAAATGAATCCCAGAGAGGGGGAGGGAAGAGAGGCTCTTCAATAAGGCAAGGTTGGTTGCTACTGCTTGGCTGACCTTTTAAGTAATGGAATTAAATTGGTGTCTGGTGAGCAAAGAAGTATTTCATGCTTTCCTGTCAATAATTGCTAACTGCAGATACTTTGCTGACTTGTCAGTCTTGGACTAAAAAGTGGGATTTATTTTCCATGTGCCTAAGAAATGTGCATCCTTGTGAGCACTTCAAGGAAGGGTCCCACTTCCTGGTATCACCAATTTAGCATGGTATCGCCATATTTGTGTATCATTGCCAGTTTTATATCCATGGAATCTGTGAGATACTTCGTACAAATCCCAGTTTCCTTTTTGTAACCAAAAAGAAGGGGCCTATTTCTCACCACAGCAGAGAGGAAGAGGTAGTTTACCTAGTTGGTTGATGGGAAAGCTTTGAAAGGCCAGTGGAAGAGATGCTTTATCACCAGGGCTATTTTTGGGCCAGAACGCACTGGAACAGCATTCTGGCTGGTGTCTGAGCCAGCCCCACCCCACCAAGAGCACTACTGCCGCTCCCCACCTCTGCTGGCTCTTGCTGTTCTCTTCAGCCTGGGGCAGGTTGCTACTCCATGCAGGGCCCGCCATCCTGGGCCCTCTCCTGCTTCCAGCAGCCCTGGGCCCACCGCCCCACGTACTTCATGGCCCACACCTTCCGGAACCTGCTCATCTGAGCACCCGGCTACGATGGCACCTCCTCACCTGGCCTCCGATGTGCATCACAAGCAGTAAGTCCCAGCGTCCCCCCCGCCACCTCCCCCCCCGGCCTCGCCAAGCCCTTGCAACGGGGGTGCCTAAGAGTATTAAAATGCTGGGTTGGTTGTGTGTGTATGTGAGAAAGATAGAGATCCAGGCTGAGTCTTAAAATGCAGGAGGGGGTGAGAGAGAGAGCGAGAGCGCTAGGCTGAGTCTTAAAACGCTGGGTTGGTTGTGTGTGTGTGAGAAAGATCAAGATCCAGGCTGAGTCTTAAAACGCGGGAGGGGGGGTGAGAGAGAGCTAGGCTGAGTCTTAAAACTCTGGGTTGGTTGTGTGTGTGTGTGAGAGAGAAAGATCGAGATCCAGGCTGAATCTTAAAACGCGTGGGGGGGGGGGTTGTGTGAGAGAGCTAGGCTGAGTCTTAAAACGCTTACTGTCTCTAAACACAGAATATTGTTTTACACAGAAAAACCTGTTAGTATGCAGGAGTCAAAAATAACAATCTTGTGCCACCTTAAAATGCATAAGAGATCATGAGCCAGAGACAAGTTAAGTGGCATTAGATTCAGAGAATGTGCAGAGGATGTACATTGAAATCACGTGAGTTATAGACTGATGTGCATAGTACATTACCAGGGTTTTAGATACTAATGCTGCATAGGTCTGTGATGTTAAGCACCACCAACCTAGTTCAGTTTGTTCAATAAGACACAAGTTTAAACACTAAACCCAATACTAAAAAAAGTGAAACCTCATATGTGGAAATGTGTTCACTGTTTTGATCACAGTTTACCAATTCAAATTGGAAGTATGCAGGGGTAGGCAAACTTTCTGAACTGGGTGTTGGAAAAAAATTCAATGTCTGCCTGTGCAGTTGTTGGAGTGCTGGCAGACCAGAAAGGGGTGGGGAGTAAATAAGGGCCAAACATACTGCATAGGACACATGCATCAGATGCATAGAAATATGAAACGAAAACTGTTTTAGAGATGTCAGTGTGCAGAGCAGTAGTTTTGCTTTGGATACACACATACAGGAAGCTGATTGCATTGGATGAAAATAATATTTGTGCAATGCCTGGTCCTCAGAGATGCTTTGAGTCGTATCTGAGCTGGGAGACAATGTTATGCAGTTAGAGGTGCTCCGAAATAAAAGTACCAATTAAAGTTCAGCATCCCTTTATGACTCTGTCTATCTGGCAAGCCCGAGCCGTGATCCACAGTGCACTATAGTTGCCAATTGCTTAGACAGCAACAGCATGGAATGAGTATCAAGTGGGAAATTATTTTTATAGAGTGGCTCCCCATGTGGGTTGTAGCACCTTCCTTCTCTTGCCAGTTTGGTGTAGTGGTTAAGTGCACGGATTCTAATCTGGGAGAACTGGGTTTGACTCCCCACTCCTCCAGTTGCAGCTGCTGGATGACCTTGGGCAAGCCATAGTTCTGTCAGAGCTGTTCTCTGTCTCAAGGACAGTTCTCTCAAAGCTCTCTCAGCCCCGCCTACCTCACATGGTGTGTGTTGTAGGGAGGGGAAGGGAAAGGAGTTTGTAAACCACTCTGAGACTCCAAGTGAACTGCGGGGTATAAATCCAATCTCCTCCTTCTCCTCCTCCTCCTCCTCCTCCTCCTCCTCCTCCTACTACTACTACTACTACTACTACTACTACTACTACTACTACTACTACTACTACTACTACTACTACTACTACTACTACTACTACTACTACTACTACTACTACTACTACTACTACTACTACTACTACTACTACTACTACTACTACTACTACTACTACTACTACTACTACTACTACTACTACTACTACTACTACTACTACTACTACTTCTTCTTCACAACCCCTTGGCTTATAATTGTATTTTCAAATGGCCATTCCTATTAGAACTTTACACTTCAGAATCAGCGTGCTTATTAAACCTGTGTACTGGTGATCAGTAACTAGATTTGTTAGTGAGGCAACTTATCTCTTTCTCCCCCCACCAGATATTTTTGTTCTTGTGCAAATGGTGAAAATGGATGTAATAAAAGGCCAGAGGGGACTTTGATTAGTTTATTTGAGAGCCAGTTTGGTGCAGTGGTTAGGAGCATGGAGCATGGACTCTTAATCTGGGATAACCAGGTTTGATTCCCACTCCTCCACATGCAGCTGCTAGTGTGACCTTGTGTCAGTCACAAGTTCTTTCAGTGGCACGTAAAATGAGATTCTGATGTGCCTGACATGGAAACATTAGAGTTAAATTTCAGCATCACAATTAACAGGATTTTTCAAAATGCTTTGTGATTTGTGTTTTTCTGTTTGAGAAAGAAAATCAGAGATAAGTTCCAGAGGGTTTATTGAGATGTTTGCTTATGTTACTGTTAATGTTACTTTTAAAATAAATATAATATTATTAAAGTATGGAATTGGAAACTTTAAAAAAATGTTTTTATTGATTTTGTCAAAACTGTTTTGACAATAAACAATGTAAACAGAATAAGAAGCAAAAAGTGGGTGCGACTGGATGACAACACTTCTGGTAACATAGGGGTGTGGCCTAATATGCTAATGAGCTGTGATGTCAGGGGTGTGGACTAATATGCTAATAAGTTCCTATTGTTGGGTGTGGCCTATTATGCTAAGAGAGTCTCAGCTCTCCTTCCCTTATAATGAGCTGTATCCTTCTTCTTCCCCTCCCCAATTCTTGAATACATGTGTAGCGCCTTAGATTTTATATGGTTTTAAATTGTTTAAATTTTTTTTGCAAACTGCCCTGAGCCTGCCTCGTCAGGGAGGGTGGGTTATAAATCTAACAAATAAATAAATAATACATTAAAATACTTAACCTAGCATTGCTGGCAGAGGTGTCCTAGTAGATATTTACTAATTAAACCATGACCCATTCAGATCAAAATGACTTATGTCATTTGAAAGTGGGTAGAATCCTAGTGGTTTTAGGTGCCTCCCTGCCTGGTTTTTATTTTGTGGATGGCAAGAGGAGCTGGAACAGTGAGGGCTTTAGAAGTGATTCAGCAGTTGTGTCCCATCCAGAGCTATGAAAAAGACTTCCAAATCATACTAAAACTATTGCTAACATTCAGGAATGGGGAGATGCTTTCTGACCAGGCTCTTCTTCTGGGGCTTTGCTGTCTGGTTTCAGTTTCTTGGGAGGCAGAAAGGCCTGGTGAAGCATGAGGAGAGCGTCAGCTAGGGTTGCCAAGTGCTTTTTTAGCCGCAGTGGGGGACTCCTGGCTGGCGGCTGGAGTGCGCGCGCGCGCGCTGCACGCACATCACTCGGAAGTGACGTGACAACGCCGGGCACGCAGAGGGCGGGGCCACGACCATCTGAGAGAAAACCATAGAGTTTTCCCTCGGATGACTGTGGCCCCGCCCCCAGCGTGCCTGGCGTGGTCACGTCACTTCCGGGTGACGTGCATGTCGGGGAACGGGCCTCTGGGGCGGGGGTTTCCCCGCCCCCCGGGGGGACTTGGCAAGTCTAGCGTCAGCAGATATGTATGTTGTCTTGTTTTTATTATCCTGGGCAGAAGGAAGGATGGGGCAGTGAGGGTTTTAGCAGTGACTTGGCACCAACTGGTATATGTGTGACAAGTGTGCCTGCCATTCAACCAGAAGACACGCCACCAAACAGGATTGTCTCATCTGGCTTTTCTGTATGCAGCTTTCCCACTTTCTGTAGTTGTTGCATCATTTCACTGGCTTGGGGAAGCTTTCTAGTGCTATCAAAGCACAGGTCTTGTTTGCCTAACTGTAATGATACTATGCCTTGATACTATGCCTTTAAATATTGCACCACACTGTGGATTTGGCCAGGGCATATAAAGAGCATTTTGTAATGTTTCTTTTATGTCTACAACCATAATGTAACAGCAAGGTGTTTTGTTATCTAAGGGTGAATAATTGCTAGGCGGGTAGTGGAAAAGCTTTGACTGCACATTCTGAAAGGCATGGTGGATGTGGGAAGGCTGAGGCACAAATGCTGTGGCTCTTCCCCATTAGGCAGGGAGTGCTAGCCAACCCCCAGGTATAGCAGCTTACCAAAGGGAAACACTTTGCTCATACTAACTGGCAGGCAGGGCACCGCAAAGACAGTGAGTAACAGAGACCCAGCCTTCTCCTGCCCTTTTCTTTCCAGAGACTGTTGGAAACATTTGTTTGATTTTTATCTAATGTGCTTTTGTACTGCATGAGTAGAGACTTGAGAAGTCATCTTGCTATTTTACACAGGCACACACACACTAGTCCACATGAGATGTGAGAGATCACAGTTGAAGGATTAGAGCTCTGTGTGTGCAAGAATTATTGATTCAGGAGGATCTGAGATCTGTCCAGGTCTGTAATGCAAAAGCTATAAGTAGGTATACTTTCCCCCAGTACAAATCCATGCCCTTAGATTCCATGAGCCCCAGGAGGAGGAGACAGGCAGCCTTGCTCAATTATGCATATGGAAAGTAGGTCTGGAGGGTGCTGCCAGGGAAAGAGACCCTGCAAGTCTAGTAACAACTTGAAACAAGTTGTTGTAAGTGCTTGGGAACTAGCTCAGGGGCTGACATGTTCTTTATCTTACTAGCCAAAGCCTTTTTGTCTTGGAAAGTTCTTGATGTCTCTTATACTTTTATCTGGTTGCCTCCTTCTGTGTTTTCTTCTCTCCAATCTACTCATTCTTCATCTCCTTTTGCTGTGTCTTAACAATATGCTGGTGAATTTTTATGCTTGATGCATATATTTTCTCACAGCCAGGCACCATCACAAAGTCTTGAAGAAATTTTCTGGAAGGCTGTGATTAGTTAAAGCTTAGCTCCCTTTCCATGTGTCCTGCATTTTTGTAAAAAGAGGTGCACCCCCACCTCTACCTAAGGTTCATGGGAAAGGAGAGAAAAGCTTTCCTTGATGTCACTTCCATTTGCAAATGAGATCCTTCCTTCCTTCCTTCCTTCCTTCCTTCCTTCAATCTGTCTGAAATTTGGGGAGGAGGGTGAAAAGTACAATCATCCAAGTTCTAGGGGAAGTCAACAAGTAGATATGACATTTCCTTTTGTAATCTAAAGCAGATGACAATGTGACTGGTTACCTAATATAATTAGTTTGAATTCTGATGTTCAACAATCCAATTCAAGTTCTTGAAGTGGCACAGAACTCCACTTCAGGTCTTAATTTCTTACTCTCTTCATATGTTCTGCCATTGTTTTCCCCCCTTCAGTGAGTACTGAATGTTTCTCTGATCATGTGCCCACTCTGCCTATACCTCCATACTTTTTATTCAGATCATTTTCTCATGTGCCTGACTCACACAGATGTATATCACCTGTTTTGGCTAGTGGCAGAGATGTCAAACTCATTGTCACGAGGGCTGGATCTGACATAAATGTCACTTTGTCAGGCTGGGCTATGTTTGCCATAAAATGTCATGCCAGGTACCAGAGATATAAACTTTATAAAGGGCACAGGCAAACCCAATTGATATTATTTTTACTCAGAATATAAAGATGCTGAAAACATTAACATTCTTACAGTATTTCCTTACAGTATCTCCCTGATGCCTGCCCTCCCACTTTCACCTGCCCTTACACATTTGCACTGGGACAGTATATAGGGACATAATGCACAGCCTCTGTGCACCAGTTGCACCATAATGCACCGGTAGCTCACGGGCCAGATAAGAGCTCTGGATGGGCTGGTTCTGGCCCACAGGCCATATGTTTGACACCCTGGGACTACTAAATTTGTGACCCATCTCCACTGAAAAGCATTGTGCTTGAGGTGATACAGCTTTTAAACTGTGTTATGGAACTCAATTGATGTTACTTTCAGCAAGTAGTGAGCATTTATGTTTGTTGTCTGCCGATATTTTACTTTACAAGTACATTCATCTGCTGACAGCTGCTGTTGTGCTCTGCTATCCAAGCTCTTCCAGGCTGAAGTAAAACAGTCTGCCTTTCCTTTTCCGTCCACCACATTAATGCAGGGGGGAGGGTGGCTGCTTAAATCTCTGCCCTCAATACTGCATGACTTACTTATTCCACAGAAGTATATTGGATTTTTGCAAGCAGTTGTTGGGATAGTGACAGCTAGTAAGACTAGTTGCTGTTTTTCGATGTTCCAGACCATGTTGCATGGAAGTCATGGGTGAAGTTGGTTTGTAGAGTGGACAGGTCTGGGCTAAAGCTGGGTGGCCTCTCCACTGCATCTGGACCAAGCCCCATCCCTGAGCATCTTTCTTTGGTAAAGTAATTAGTAATTGAATTCGTTTTGTCACTTTATGCTGCTTTGGCTAAATAGTTAGATGAGAACACAATAAATAAATGTGTATTTCTGGACAGTGTTCCCCTAGCCCTAATTTGTGAGAAGTTCCATGGTTAGCACTTACCTGGATTGGTTGTCTTGGAGGAAAGTGCTATTTGTTGTTTCTGTAGTACTTGTGCTTTATTTAAAGACTAGAAATAAGGCCCGTTGTGGAAATAAATACAACGGGAGCTAGAAAGAGGCTCTGGGAGAGTGCTCTGGCTTTGGGCAAACAGTGTCAGTTTGCTGTGGTGACCTCAGCAGGGTATAATGACAGAGTCCACTGTTTTCTCCACAGGGACTGATCTGTGCTACCCGAAGAGCAGTTGTAATTTTGAGTGATCTCTAG
>NW_015172553.1:2640762-2697167 GCF_001447785.1 Gekko japonicus
TGAGGTGTGGAATGGAGTGAAGTCCAATCAGCTTCCATATGCAAAAGACCTTGAAATGCTGGGCGGGACTGCACAAAGCAGCCAGTCAACCCAGCCAGCGTCTTCAAGCGTCCATACACTAAAGGTGTGCATTTTAGAACGTTGGCACCCACTACTCTTTTATAAAAAGGGAGAGATGTATAGGTGGAGGCATTCCTACAGGGAGTGAGATCTGTCCTCTCATATCATCAGATTGCTGGAGGGGATTCCCGCACCTTGAGGTGCTTCAGCCCACTCCCAGCAGTGGCTTTTATTACTTTCCATCTCCTTGCCAGCATAAACAAATGATTGCATTTTCCAGTCAGCCCCCAAATCTCTCCTTAAGAAAGAACAGAGTCTTTCCTTTAAAACCTCTCCGATTCCTCCCATTCTTCATGAAGAACACTACTGGCCTAAAAACCAAATGGCTCCTAGTATCCACTGATTAAGTGGAGATTGGGTGTCAAAGCTCCTCTGTTTGGTCAGCTTACCTCATATCAGTGTGTGAACTGATCCCTCACAGGCCTGCCAGGATCTCCAGTCTTGGGTCTGTCTAGGGAGGTAGGTTTAGCTTAACCTCTTGAGTGTTTACACAGTGCCCATTAAACAGCGATCTCAAATTTATACAGTACAATATATGAATGTGTATTCATGCATTTGTTTAGTACATCTTTAACCCACCCTGGTTCTCTAAGCTGGAGAGGCAGAAGCCTAGGAAGAAGATGGTGGTGTTCTTTTCTGAGCTGTGGATAAAGCTTGGCAGGTGTGAAACTGACATGAGCTTAGCCCTTAGATCTACTTCCAAGTTAACCACCCATGTGCCTTGGCACTGGAGTGCTTATAATTCCTAATTGCTCACACATGCATAATTCTTAAGCATACAATGGATGAGGATGAGGGGGGGAAACCAACTCAAAGTCTGTATCTCTTTGCTGTGCTTTCTGAGTGTCATGTCCAGCAGATCCCTGGTTCCAGGCATTTTCCATCCAGCATCAATTAAAACTTATGTGTATGGTGCCTGGAGCTTCTTCAACTGGTCATGCATGTAGGTACTCGAGACAGACTGCTTTGCTCACAGCACACCTATAACACTTAGTGTGTTTCCCTGCAAGCTAGTCAATTGAAACTTGGTATCAGGGCACTGGACACATCTGGAAGTAGCTCTTTGTACATCTCTCCTTTCAGATGGGGACATCTGTAGTATACTCCAGATGAGCTATTCACACTAGCTAGACAGCTGAACCCTTCCCCTCAAGTAATATGTTGTGTCCCCCGCTGTAGGAAGTTCCAGGGTGATTCAAAATGCTGCCATCTTCTTCACCAACTGTGTTCAAAGCTGGGCGAAGATTTCATTTAGCCTCCACCCCATCAGCTAAAATGTTTCAGTATATACTGGCCACCTGTTCTCAAAGTACATTATCAAGCACCCTCGGATATCTGTAAGACTTGAGAAAATTTTTGTTTTGTATGTCCAAAGAGAGTGCTCACATCTGTTGTGGATCACACCAAGCCCCCATGTGATAAAACCTTTTTTTAACCTTCTGCTTTTATTTTTAATTTATTTGGAAAGTTTAAAATGGCACTCCAGGCAACCTCTTAAGTAAGTGTGTGTATGTGTACACACAGAGAGAGTAGTTAAAATACACAAATAAGAGATCCAAAATAGCAACAGTTTCAAACAACATTGAAACAGCAGCAGGAAACCAAATAAAACTGGCTAAACCAATAAGAGCATAAAATTAACGACTGACAGATAAAATAGTAGAATCAAGGAAAGGCAATGCGATCAAGGACAGGCATGGCCAAGGGCCCTCCAGCACAAGATACTTTGAACAGGTTTCGGAAGGCCAGGTATGAAACGGTGTGTGTATGGGGGGGGGGGACTGGTAGACTTCCCATCTTTAAAGCCCAACTGAAAATAGCTTAGAACATAAGAACATAAGAGACGCCAATGTTGGATCAGGCCAAAGGCCCATCCAGTCCAACACTCTGTGTCACACAGTGGCCAAAAATACCAGGCGCCATCAGGAGATCCACCAGTGGGGCCAGGACATTAGAAGCCCTCCCACTGTTGACCCCCCCCAAGCACCAAGAAGACAGAGCATCACTTGCCCCAGAGCCCCTATCAATACCTTGTAGCTAATAGCCACTGATGGACCTCTGCTCCATATGCTTATCTAATTCCCTTTTGAAGCCGTCCATGCTTGTAGCTGCCACCACCTCCTGTGGCAGTGAATTCCATGTGTAGCTGTAATGATGGATATAGCTACTAATTTTGCTCTAGGAAAGGGTAAACAGGCCAAATATGACCACCACCAGGAAGGGTAGTTATGTGCATGGTTCTTTTTCCTATGCCAATGCCATAAGAAAAGGCTGCAGTCTGAGGAACTGACTTCATTCATGTGTTGATTTATTTTGAAAATTTCTGTGCCACCTTGTCAAGGAACCTGCTCAAGGTGGCTTGAAATAAAACCCAATAAAACATAAAATGCCATAAAAGTCAATTAAACCTCAGCATTAAAACCCCAGCCAGGACATAAAAACATAAAACATTGAGCAACTTAAAGCAAGTGTGACAGTTTCCAAGTTAAAAGCAGACTACAAAAATGGTGTTAATAGATCATCCTTTAATTTAAAAGTCTGGATAAAAAGATACATTTTGGCCTGAAACCTAAAAGAGAAACAGGCAGCAGACCTTGTTTTGGGCACCACAATTTAAGAAGAATATAGTCAAGCTGGAACTTCTCCAGACGAGGGCAATAACGATGGTGAGGGGTCTGGAGACCAAGTCCTATGAGGAAAGATTGAAGGAGCTGGGTATATTTAGCCTGGAGAGGAGATGACTGAGAGGTGGTATGATAATTATCTTCAAGTACTTGAAGGGCTGTCATATAGAGGATGGCATGGAGTTGTTCTCTGTTGCACCAAAAGGTCGGACCAGAACCAACGGGTTGAAATTAAATCAAAAGAGTTTTTGGCTAAACATTAGGAGCTTCCTGACAGAGCGGTGCTTCCTCGGGAGGTGGTGGGCTCCCCTGCTTTGGAGGTTTTCAAACAGAGGCTAGATGGCCATCTGACAGCAATGCTGGTTCTGTGAACTTGCAGATCATGAGAGGGAGGGCAGGAAGGGCTGCACCAGTGCTTAGTTCTTGTGGCCCTTTCTTACATGCCCAGGAAAATGTTGATTGCCACTTTGGGGTCTGGATTTTTTTCCCCTCCAGGTCAGTTTGGCTGGGGATCCTGGAGTTTTTTATCATCTTCTGGGCATGGAGCAGGGGTCAGTGGGGGTGTGAAGGTGGAGGTATTTATGAATTTCCTGCATTGTGCAGGGGGGGTGGACTAGATGACCCTGGAGATCCCTTCCAACTCTGTGATTCTAGGGTTGTTGTGAGGATACAATGGAGGAGAGGAGAATGATGTAAGCCACCCTGGGGTGATAGGCACTTTGTAAATGATGTAAATAAATAAAACTGCTAAGAACATAATTTCCTTACTTGGTCTGTTTAGTTAAGCAATGTGTTTCTAAAGTAGGCAGCCTTCGGAGGGTTTTAAGCAGGGTGCTGGTTTCACTGCTGTTTGCCACAAACACCTGAGAGTGTGCCTCTGAACATGGAAGAGCCATTGAGAAGGACCTAATTTTTAAAAAGATATTAAAGGTAGTGGTTGTTGATGTCTTCTTTTTTTTAAAAAAAACAATCCTGTTTTGCTGATCTAATAACACATACAGTATTTATGTAGGAAAAGTCACAACACAGGGTCAGTAGTAACTCAGACTGGCAGCAGCTCTCCAGGGTCTCAGGTAGAGAGGTTTTCATATTGCTTGTTAATCTGATTCTTTAAAAAAGATGCTGGAGGTGCTTGGGATTGAACTAGGGACATTCTGTAAGCAAAGCAGGTGCTCTCCCTATGAACCCTACTTATATCTAGTAGCTAGTTGAAGGTGATAGAAGAGCTGAGCCTCTAAGAGGGGATGAGGCAAGATGGAGGACACAAGGGTTAACTGAAGACATTTGTCTGATTTCCTGAAAGTTGTACTGTCAGCAAAAGAATTCAGCAATCTCTCACTATTACTTCTGTGTGCATACACACACAATGTCTCTTCCTCTGGGGAGCCGTGTTTTCAATATGATGTGAGAACCAAGGGAATTTTAAATCCCTAATATAGAATCCTGTGGGATTCCTCCAGTGTTTCCTGTGTGTTCTGTTGAATAGAGCTGAATCCATCAAATATCAGTAACTCCCATTAGCAGCTGGTGTAAATAGCAATCCCTCTCTCATGGATTGCTGCCTTGACATGGCGAAGGGGGCTGGTGTGGTTTGATGAGGCTGCAGGCTATGCCTTGGAGGGCCACCCAGGGTGGACAGGCCACAGTGGAGAACTCAGACAAAACACGATCCACTGGAGAAGGAAATTCCAACCCACTCCAGTATCTTTGCCAAGAAAACCCCATGGACAGTAACAAAATGCTACAAGATATGACGCCGGAAGATGAGCCCCTCAGGTCAGAAGGTGTTCGATATGCTACTGGGGAAGAGCAGAGGGCAAGTACAAGTAACCCCAGAAAGAATGAAGCCACTGGGCCAAAGCCAAAAGGACGTTCAGCTGTGGATGTGTCTGATGGTGAAAGGAAAGTCCGATGTTGCAAAGAACAATACTGCATAGGAACCTGGAATGTAAGATCTATGAATCAAGGTAAGCTGGATGTGGTCAAAAATGAGATGACAAGACTGAACATCGACATCTTGGGAATCAGTGAACTAAAGTGGATGGGGATGGGTGAATTTAAGTCAGAAGACCATTATATCTTCTACTGTGACCAAGAATCCTGTAGAAAAAAATGGTGCGGCCTTTATAGTCAATAAGAGAGTGAAAAAGGCAGTAGTGGGATACAGTCTCAAAAATGACAGAATGATCTCAGTCTGAATCCAAGGCAAACCATTCAACATTACAGTAATCCAAGTCTATGCCCCAACCACTGAATTTTATTGTAACAGCGATTAGCCAGCAATATAAAACCAGAAAAAATAAATTACAATGGCCAAATAGTAAAATTTCCACAATTCAGCAAGGTAAAAGGTGCTAACAATATAAACTTTACATTTGTTAAAACCAAACTAAGAGTGCGCTGCCATAAAACACAGTATAGTATAAAAGAATAAAACATATTACCAAAGGGAACGGTACGAGTTAAAATCAACAGTCCTAACCCGAGTGCCAACCATCATGCTGATGCGCTTCTACCACCAAGGAACAAAATTTCGCAATCTGATAGAGCGCTGTGTGTTCAAGGTTAAGAAACAAGTTCTCCCGTGACTCCAAAACGTTAAGATATGGGGCCTGCGCAACGATGTATTTAATTCTAATTGGCGCTATAAATGTTGGGGACACCTGTAGATCTAATTGACGTTCGGTATCCTTGATCCTCTGTCTTATTTCTAACTTAGCTCGGTCCCTACCCATCTCCAAAAGCGCTAAGGGAGAATACCCCAAGAGCGAGATTTTCCGCTTAACAGAAATCAGCCAATTAGATTCAAAGGCATCAGACAGAATCAGGGGCACTAGTCCACATGGGTTCAAATTGATCTTCAGCCAATAGAAGATGGAGTATAAGGCAATCATGGCTTCAACCTTCAGCATGCCAGTCTCTAGCCGTACCATTGCGTTGGATACGCATCTCGGAACTTGGAGCACTGCTCTCAAAAATTTCGATTGGACTAGCTCCAAAGGAGCATAGCTAGATGGAGGCGCTCCAAGCAGCGTTCCGTAGAGCATCTGGGCAAGTGTTTTGGCCTTGTAAAGTTTTAAAGCTGGTGGTACAAAATAGCCCCCTTGGGAGCTAAAAAACTTAAGAATGCCATGAGAGGATTTTTCACCCGAGCAAGCAGCTGCCTGGCTATGGGCAGTCCTAGATCCAGAGGCTTGGATGATCATGCCCAGATAGCGAAAACTAGCTACCTGTTCGAGGTTCTGCCCGTTTACCCTCCACTTCCTTAGTTTGGGTCTCTTGCCAAAGGCCATCACCTTTGTCTTTGTATAATTTATATCCAGCTCCTGCTCATTGCAATAGCAAGCGAACTTCTTAATTGCCCTTCTCATTCCAATTGGGGTTCTAGAAAGGATAACAGCGTCATCAGCATATAACAGTATCGTGATAGAGCGCTGAGCCAATTTGGGGGGATGAAGATCTGCATCATCTAGGTACCCAACAACATCATTGAGGTACAAATTAAATAGAGCAGGAGCTAGCATACAGCCTTGCCTAACTCCCTTTAAGGTGGGAATTCTATCAGTCAAGTGCCCCAGCCTGGAATATCTAACCCTCAAAGATGTATGTTCGTGGAGGGCACGAATGAGGGCTAGAAGTCTCCTATCTATTGAGGAGGCTTCAAGTTTACTCCATAGCATAGATCTAGAAACGGAATCGAAGGCCGCTTTAAGATCAATAAAGGCCCTTGCCAGAATATTTTTCAATCAGATGCTGTAAAAGGAGGCAGTGATCCATTGTTGACCTACCCTGCCTAAACCCAGCTTGCTCCTGTATTATTATATCCTCTTGCTCGAGCCAGAGCGTCAGTTTTTCTAGGAGATGTTTGGCATATAATTTGCTAATGACGCTAAGTAGACTAATAGGCCTGTAGTTTGCAGGATCCTTTTGATTACCCTTTTTATAAAAAGGAACAACCACCGCCTCCCCCCAGTCACTTGGGACCCTCCCTGTTCTATCGATCTAAGTAAATAGGTGCGCTAAGAAGGGTGCCCACCAGTTTATATTTTCCTTCAGAAATTCAGGGGGGATGCCATCTAGGCCGGGGGCCTTTCCTCTTTTAAGTTGGCCTATCAGTGCTGTGATCTCTTCAGATGATACTTGAGGCCAGCTTGGCAGGTCACTGAGAACTGCGGACACAGAGCAGGGGGAAGGAATGTCATGGTACCAACCACTGACACAGAGGAGACCTGGAGCTGACTGTGGCTCAGATCATGAGCTACTCATTGCAAAATTCAGGCTTAAACTGAAGAAAGTTGGGGAAACCACTAGGCCATTCAGGTTTGACTTAGCTTACATCCCTTATGAATATACAGTGGAGATGAAGAATAGGTATAAGGGACTAGATTTGATAGAGTGCCTGAAGAACTATCGATGGAGGTTTGTGACATTGTACAGGAGGCAGCAATCAGCACCATTCCAAAGAAAAAGAAATGCAAGAAAGCGAAGTGCCTGTCGAGGCTTTACAAATAGCTGAGGAAAGAAGGAAAGTGAAAGGCAAAGGTGAAAAGGAAAGATTTACATGACTGAATGCAGATTTCCAAAGAACAGCAAGGAGAGATAAGGAGGCCTTCCTTGAATGAATAATGCAAACTAATAGAGGAAAACAACAGGATCGGAAGGACTATTATACTGTATTTTTAAATGTCTAAAACCATTTTAAAAGTCTAAATTAGTTTTTATGGTGAGAGTCTTTTGGACTGCAAGGAGATCAAATCAGTCAGTCCTAAAAGAAATCAACCCTGACTGTTCCCTGGAAGGCCAGATACTGAAGCTCAAATACTTTGGCCACCAAATGAGAAAGGAGCACTCATTGGAGAAGACCCTGATGCTGGGAAAGATTGAAGGTAAAAAGAGGGGACCATAAAGGATGCGATGATCAGACAGTGTTATTGAAGCCATGAACATGAAATTGAGCAAACTCCGTAGGATGAACATGAAATTGAGCAAACTCCATAGGACAGCAAAAGACAGGAGAGCCTGGCGTGATGTGGTTCATGGGGTTGCAAAGAGCTGGGCTCAACTGTGCGACTGAACATCAACAGAAGTAGCAAACAGTGTTTCCCAAGACAGAAGCCTGTTGAGACAGATTTCCCAATCTTTGGCAATAATGGTTTTGCAGGTTAGTAATTCTTATAGTTTGTCTTTATGCAACATGTTAGAGTATAAAACCCATGTTGTTCTTACTAGAGTGTCCAATTGGATCATTTAGAGGGAAGGAGAGGGTTGCCTGGTTCCTTTTGAGTTCCAAATGACATCGCCAAAACATTTGGCAACCATGATGATTTCATGCTCAGCCACTTCACAGTAACCTGAGCAACAGAAAAGATAAAGCCAGCTGCTGCAGGGAAACAGGCGAGAGCCATGACAGGCAGTGCAAGTTTTTTTTAAAGCAGGATCAGTTTCTCTCACTCTTCTACCACCCCCCTCTTTGCTACCCCTAGTCTGCTAGATAAAAACCCCTCTTGCTTCTTGAAGGGTGATGGAGTAGCCAAAGTTTCTTTGGGTTGGATTTGGAGGGGCTGGATTGAAGTAGTCCCTACTTTGAGTTTTTGCTGCCCTGTAATAGCTGCAAAGGGAGCTGCAGTGGCTCAAGTGGTTAAGATGCTGAACTGCAGGCTGTGGAAGATCGGTAGTTCAGCATAGTTCCAGCTTCTGTCAACCTAGTAGTTCGAAAGGAAGAAATTGCAAGTAGATAAATAGGTACCACTTCAGTGGGAAGGTAACAGCATTCTGTGCGCCTTGGTGTTTAGTCATGCCGGCCACATGACCATGGAAACATCTTCGGACAGCGCTGACTCTTCGGCTTTGAAACGGAGATGAGCACCGCAACCCTAGAGTTGGATTCGACTGGATTTCGAGCAAGGGAACCTTTACCTTTTTAATAGCTGCAAAAACAAAAATATACAAAGCTGACAAGAAAAGTGCTAGAAACCATATATTTTACATAAGGCAAAAATGATGAACCAAAGTCTATATAGAAGAGTCTCAATACATCGTGAAGGACAAACAGAGGAGTCATAAAAGGACATGGAGTAGTTATGGAGTGGTTGGCATGGTTGACGAAATTCTCCGGAGTAAACTCCCATTTCGTTGATCACTTCTTCCGAACTTCATCAAAAAACTCTTACAATATTATATAAACAACACTATCTTAAAAAGGGTGTATAAATGACAAAATTTACAAACAGAGCAATGTACCAGAAGACTCAATAAAGTCATTATTACATACTGTTGATTGTATCTTCAGTTCATCATGTTCATTTCATTCTCCATTCAGAAAAATAATCTAAGTTGATCTACAAGAATTACAAAAAATTATAAACAAAATATGTATCATACAAGGATAGGAACAAAATACAATCTATATACTTATAAAACACACACTTACCCTAGTGCATTGCATATGATGACATTCAAGCTGGGAGATTGAAAGAGCCTTGGCTATCTCACCATTATAAATCCATTCGGACCCTATTGCAACAATATTGCCAAAACTTAATTTATGAAACATTTTCTATATAACAAGCATTATTCATAAAAAAACATTACTTATAAGAAGCATTGTTTATAAGAAACTTGACAGATCCAACGAGACATTCAGACCTTCGGGCTGGCAGGTTTTTAACTGATATATCCAGAAAGCCTCTCTTTGGAGTAACTGCTTGTGTAAGTCAATGTGATTAAATCTATTAGGACACACAACTTCTAATGCAGTACATTTGAAATCATCACAGCTATGACCTTTATTGACAAAATGCTGGACCACAGGAGCCTCCAAATGTTTATGTTTTATGTGGGACCTGTGTTCCGAACACCCGTGTTCTCAAAGCACGTACGGATTCCCCAATATATTTCTTCCCGCAAACACATTGTAACAAATAAATCACACCTTTGGTGGCACAGGTGAACAGAAAATCGATCTCCTTACTAAAACCTACTTCTGGTAAGTTTAGAGTCAGTGTCTCCCACATTAACACACAAGCCGCACATCTATGGTACTTAAAATGCCCTCTTGGAGTAGACGTGCTCTCAACCGGCATTGGCAAGTCAGCCCTGACAATAAGATCCTTTATGTTGGTAGTTCTTCGAAAGCCCACAAATGGTTTAACTCCACAATTTGGCACATCACCCAAAAAGTGCCAATATTTCAAGACAATGTTCTGTATGGAATATGCTAATAGGGTAAAATCAAACACCCAACAAATCTTATTGTCTATACTCCTAACCTTATCCTTAAGCAGTTCAGTACGGGAGGTCTGTCTCGCTCGTCTACAGGCTTTAAAAATTAAATATCTATGATAACCCCATGTCTCAAACTGCCCACTCAGTCTATCAGCTTCATTTTCAAAGTCAGCATCCAAGGTAGAGTTCCTTCTGACACGTAGAAAATGCCCATAAGGTAAATTCTGTTTCAAATGTTTAACATGATATGAAGCATATGTAAATAGTTGTTCAACCTCTCTGTTTGTAAATAGCCAGATTAGCCCAAAGACTGTACTGACAGAGATCGGCATTAGGCATACTTCACCACCTGCCGATTCAGTCCTGTTTGTCAGGTGTGTCCAGAGAGCTTTTTTTTTAATGGGCTGTTCCTCTGTTCAGCAGTTTGCTTTGACGGTTCCTTCCTAATAGTACAGAGTGCCACAATTGGCTTCCTGCACATACATGTTCCCACACAGGCCAGTTTGGTTCTGCTCTCCCTATTCTTGCTCCTGTGTTCGGCAGGCAGTTGCTTACATAGACAGTTAAATCAGTCATAAATAAATGCTGTGATTTTTCCCCTTTAAAAGCTACCTTTTGATGCTTATCTCAGAGGTTTGTAGAGCTGTCAAAGGCTGCCAGTCTCTTTGGATCAGCCATGTCTGTGCAGTCACAGTTTTGTGGAAGTCTGATGCAGGCCTGTTTGGCAAGCATTGAAGCCATTCAGTATGGAACCAAACAGGCCTGGTGATCACAGCATCCCTGGTCAGAGTGTATGATGGTGTCTGTAATTTCCTGGACCAGCAGCCAACCCCAGGAGTACAAAAGCCGACTCTCCTGATAAAATGCTGGCCAGATCGCTCTGCTAGTGGTACAACAAGTGGCTGTTGCATGAAAGTTATCCCTTGCGGTACTTCTAGAAGCATCAACAGCTGCTTGTCCAAATATATGCTGTTGGTGTGTTTTGTCTTTCAGCCCCCTTGATCCAACAGAGAACTAATCAGTGGGGCCCCCCTCCCTCTCGGTTTCCTCACTGCCACAGTTCAGAGCTGATGGATGTAAAGTATGTAGGTTTTTGACAGCATGAGAGACTTCACAGCAAATTGCTGAGTTCAATCTGATGTATGCAAGTGGGGAAGACCAATTGTCATCCATCAAATTAATTGCTATCGGGAAGGGAACAAGAGCAAATGGTGTAAGAGTGGAAACTGGAGAAGGCTTCCCCAACGGAACTTGCTTCCTTTGAGAAAAGTGAGGACAAAGCTACTCAAGGGATTAAAATGCTGCTACCTAGAGGCCAGATGTGGCTTCCTCTAATCTGTTGCATCAAGCGTCCTCTGAGGCATAGAGTTTCCATGTATAGAAGCAGTTTGCCTTTAAATTCAAAGAACGGAGGGTGAACTGAGAAGGCCATTGCCCTGATACGGAGTCTACATTGGCCTCTGCCCAGCTGCTGCTGGGGACAGAATGCTGGACAAAGTGGCAGAGCAGTGCCAGATCACTTGGGTTAGGGTCAAGGGTGACAGAGATGGGTTTGGGAATTGTACAAATGTTAGTATCTCCCAGTAAAATGGGTTCCATGTCATAGCAGTGTGGGGATAGTGGATTAAGCCAATTTTACCCATGCAAAGCCGGCATCTTCAAATGTGTCATTCTGATGCAGAGACTTTATTTTTAAATCCTTTTTTACGCTAGGATGACTCCTTTAAATGACAGTCAGTCCCCCGGTGAATAATTTGAGGTATATGATCTCCAAAGCCCTGGGAAACAGTCACTCCCTATTTCATTTGTCTGTGTTTCTTGAACTAGCATAGTTTTCATCTAAATGAGAAAACTGTTAGAGAGCATCTTATATTTCAAGCCCTGGATTGCTCTCCCCAAGACAAGCCCGGGCAGTGATGCCCTCGCTTGTGTTGCCTGGCCAATTTTGAGGGCTTCCTCAAAGTGTTCATGCTCCAGCATCATTCCAAACGCTTTTTAGTTTCTAGCCAAAATATTTTTTTCTGAAACTTGGTTTTTGCTGTTAAACCACCTGAGTGTTCCAACATTGCTCATGCAACTCGAGCATGGGGCTTGAGTCCGCAAATGATTGGAAGGCAAGTGGTGATACTTTTCAGGTACTGATAAAGCAAAACTGTGAGCCATGGTCATTCTTTCTCAATGCAAGGGCTGCGCAGGAAGAATGCATAAAGCTGCTGTAAAGTCAGGCCATTGACCCCTCAAGAGCATATATTTTGCCAGTGAGCCATACCCCCTCTTAATGCTGTATGGTACAGTCCTGCCCGCAGGAATTGGTAACTGTCTGAAAAGTCTGCTACTGAATCCCCTGTTCTCACTTTTTAAAATTTGTTTAATCTCTTATAACAGGGTAACACAAGTTACATAAGACTCCAAGGACTTTCTTTTCTCACTTCAGTCAAGGGAATATCTATCCTTTTCTCCTCCAGGAAAAATAAAATCTATCAGTTTGCAGCTGATCTTATTGAGCTTGCAGGCCCTTCTAGTTAGAAAGAGCTCAAAGCCTGCAATACCTTTCACTGCACACCACTCTCCTACCAGAAATTTGCATAAAGGTTGGAAGTTTCTTTGATGCCATAATCCAGTAAAACTAGAATGTGTTCTCTGACCTTCTTTCAGAAAGGGCAATCCCACTGAACTGTTCTCTGGAAGGATGTGTATCCTTGACATTAGTATGGATAAAATGGAGAAGGCTGCTGGTAAGATTATAGTAGCATCTTTATTGGCAGTTAAATTTGCTGAGGACTTGAGTTGTTCCTTCCCCGGATCCCATTCCCAATATCAATTAACTTTTGGAAAAACAGTTATTGTTTTTCTTTATTAAAGCATGTTGCAGCAAAATGTCCATCTTGCCCACATATTTAACAAAATATATTTTCTCATTTCTCTGATCTTAAAAATGCAGACTTTTGTTAGTATTCCCTTGTTAATGTAAGTCTTAGCTGTAGATGAGTTTCATCTAACTGACAGGAGTTGACAGTTCCAGAGAATCATCCTGGCCAGAGTAAACGGGTTCTGTTCTGTTCAGTCTTGCACTGAGTAATAGAGTCATCATGACTAAGCAGTGTGATGTGATTGGCTGATATTTGTATAAAGGTACTGATGCAGTGTGCAGTGTATTCCTATGATGTTGTACCTGTTGTCTGCAGAGCACTTTGTTCGTGCTACTAACAGTTGTGGAGCTTGTGTAAATAAACCTGTAAATAGTTTAACACAGAGCTGCCTGGACTATCTTCTTTACTGGATACTTACAGCTACTTGTATCCTACTGGTGTGGGCAGGCAACGCCACATTAACAACTTTTGGGGGACCCCTTATCTCAGATGTTTTTCAAGTGAGACAATATTGTCTCTGGAAGTTACTAGAAAGCCCACCTTGCTCTGTAGTGTGGAAGGCTGCTCTGTCAGTCTCTGCACTTTTCTGTTGTTGCCCTCACAATTTTTAAAATTTTTATTTATGAACATATAAAGTTTACGAACATGAAATCTTAAACCAAAACTGTAAGTCATCATAACAATCTGATAAAAGCTTTATAGCAAATGATGCTTAATAAACCAACCACACTCAAGCTTTGATTGTGTGCAACCATGATCTTTATAGCGTCGTAGTCTATTCCTACCATTATACCTCAATTCTTAAAAGGTTGCAAGTTGTTTGTATAGTAAATTCACCAGGATTACATTTTATTCAGCCAAGTATTATAAAACCGGATACCATATTGCTACAAATTTTGAATGATATTGTTGTCTATCTGAGAAAGAGATAGTATATGAGAGATTTCCCATTATAAATTAGTCCCAGATTTTGTCATGCCATTGGAAAATTGTAGAGGGAGTCTGATCTTTCCATTTTGTAGAAATTACCAGTAGTGCTGTGGCTAGCAAGATAGCATTCGGTTCTCTTGTAGTATTTTTCATAAATAAGTCTGGCCAGTAGTTTGATAAAATAGCTTCAGGGGTGAAGGGAAGCTCTATAGTCGTGATCATTTTAATGTGGGTGCAAATTTCCAACCAGAATTTATTTATATAATAGCAGCCCCTCCAACAATGTCTATATAAGCCAATTTGGCTGCATTTTTTCCAGCATTTTGGAGAACTGGATGGGTAAATATAGGATAGCCTTTTTGGGGTGAGATACCAATAAGAGAGAAATTTTAAAAACTGAAATTTTACATTAAATATTTTAGAGATATTGTTAGGGGAAGATCAAACTATTTTCCAAGGTTGAGCTGTTGGAGAGAAGCCAAATTCCATACTCCATTTCTTTTGATATATGAGTGGTTTAGTTAAATCTGCGATGATTAAAAGTTTATATATATTGTATAATAGCCCTCTGTGAGTGCATTCTATATTGTGGATTAGAGTTTCAGAGTCTTTGAGGGGTCTTGCAAGAGTACCAAAGGATTTTACATAAGCTGTCATATATCTTATTTGAAAATATTGAAACCAACGGATTGATAATTGAAGGCGATTATCTAATTGGGTTTTGTCTAGAATTTTCCCTTGTAAATTAGTTATCTGGATATGTCTAAATTGAGTCCATCATTTAGAAGAAGAAGAGGAGATTGGATTTATTCCCCACCCTTCACTACCTGAAGGTGTCTCAGAGTGACTTACAAACTCCTTTCCCTTCCCCTCCCCACAACTGACACCATGTGAGGTAGGTCGGGCTGAGAGAGCTCTTGATAGAAACTGCTCTTTTTTAAGAACAGCTCTTATCAGAGCTATGGCTTGCCCAAGGTCATCCAGCCAGGTGCAAGTGGAGGAGTGGGGAATCAAACCCGGTTCTCCCAGATTAGAGTCAGCGTACTTAACCACTACACCAAACTGGTTTAGTGGTTAAGTGTTTAGAGAATAATATCAGTTTAGAGAAAAATATCATGTTTAACAGCTTCAGACCATTCTTGATTTAGCAGACGGGCTAATTGTGATATATCGGTAGCTAATGATTTACGTTCCTTATCCCATATTTTCAGAGAGATGTATAAAAATGTATTATCTTTGTTTTGCAATTATTTTAAATGTGATTTTTGCCAGATTGTTTCCTGTAATGTAGCTGGAGTGACAAAGATATTTTCCAAATGTATCCAGTCTTTTGTAGGCTTGGGATTTAACATTTTGATTATTATCAAAAAACTGTACAACACAACAGAAGAATCAAATCCAAGACATATCTAACATGGAACTAGTAAAGAAGGTTAAATATCTAGGAATAATAATATCTAATCGAAACATCACGCTGATAGAAGATAACTACAACAAACCACTTGCAGAAATAAAAAATGATTTGCAGAAGTGGAAAGACTTAAAAATTTCATTTATGGGGAAAATAGCGACCACCAAAATGAATATTTTACCTAGATTTCTGTTTTTGGCACAAAACATATCGATCTTAAGAAAATCAAAGTATTTCCAAGAAATTGACAAAATTTGTAGTAAGTTTATATGGAACAATAAGAAACCAAGGATTAATCGAAAAGTAATGCAGGACAAAAAAGAGAGAGGTGGTTTTGGAATGCCTTATTGGAATTTATATTTTAAAGCAGCAGCATTGGGGTGGATAAGAGGATGGATAACACTGGAGAATACCAGGCTATTAAACCTTGAAGGACACAATATCTAAATGGGATGGCATAAATATATATGATATGAGGAAGGTAGCCAAAATTGATATAAATTCACCCCTCAGGACTGCCTTCATAGCATTCCAAGTGATTGTACAAGAGGTCTCAGAGGATTCATTTTCCAGAAAATAATTTTACGTGTTGTTCAAAGTCATTCCTTATTTTTTTTGTTCAATAAAAGAGATTTATTCAATGACCAAGTTGTGTTGGTGTGAATTTCCCTCAAATTAGAGATCTCACAAGATACCCAAGCATGATCCATCCAAAGCTTTGGGCCAATTTCTGCCTTAACTGTGCATTCAGTTAAGTGATTAGAGACCAAAATATAGTCTATTCTAGTGTGAGTTGAATGAGGAGCTGAATAATATATATAATCTCTAACATTTGGGTGTAACTCACGCCAGATGTCATGTAAGTGAAATTTTGAGAGTAAGTCTTGCAGCTTAGTTGTGTTAGAGAGTTTGCAATTTTTATGTCACTTTCTGTGCGAGGAACAATCTAAATTGAGATCAGAAATGTCATTTGTTTCCTTCCACTATTATATTGCCTTCCTGAAATAATTGCAGGTTTAGAAATGTGTTCTGCAGGAACTAACTGAGCAGAATTTGGGGCATATATTGAAGCCAAGGTTGTTTTCGGGTCATCTAATAATCCCTTAATGGATATAAACTGACCCTGTGGATCCTCTTCCATTCCCTCGCTACAAAATTTAACATTCTTAGATATTAAAATAGCAGCCCCTCAGGCCCTGGTTGAGCCTTGTGCTTGAAATTGCTCATGAAACCAAGAAGTTTTTAATATTGGATATTTGTCTGTTTTGAGATGTGATTCTTTTTTTAAGCCCCCGGAGGGGATTTTTTATTATTTTTTTATAACACTACATAAACTATTACAGAAAAAGGGGAGAGGGAACTACATATACAGGATAAAGCAAAGAAACCTACTATCTAAAAACCCAAGAGAGGAGATCTCCAACAAGCTTAGTTACAATAAGTCATTACTTCAATTTCATTTCTATAAACTGAGTCAAGACATACTAATTTTCCCTCTGCTAATTTTACATTTAGATTTTTAAGTGCCTGTAAACCACCACCCCCATTCATCTCTAACATATTGTTGAATTCAAGGCACAATTCAGAGTCCTTCAGCCTTCACTTCTTTTTCCCCTTTCTCAGCTTATAAGGACTTCTTGGAGCTGTGATTCTTGAATGAAAAGTTTATCTGGGCATAGCTTTACCATAATGGCTGTGACTGTCTTCTGCTTGATTTTGTTCTGTAAACCTCTAACATTAAGTGAGATAATTTTCCATTGATTACCTATAATTTCTGTTTTACGTAGAGAGAGCCAAACTGCTTGCGGGGAGGGCGGGGTACAAATTGGATAAATAAATATCTGCAAGTGAAGAGCCTCCAGTCACTTTAAGAAATGCCTGTGTGATACAGATGATGTTCACCAATGTATTTGAACAGTGAGACAAAGAAGCAGCAACACAAAGAGAAAAGCACAGAAGAAGGCAACCACATGAAAGTATAAGGGGCGTCAAGAAATTTACAAAAAGTAGACAGAGTAGTGGCTAATAAGACAAAGGTCATGTTGGCTCCTGAGCTAGTCCCCAGGCAATTACAAGAGACTTGTTCTGAATTGTTGCTAGACCTAATGGTGCTGTGTCAACCAGGGAAATTTAGGTTTAAATGTCTCTTAGCTTTAAAGAAAGAAAGCAAAGTAGAGGAAAGGAAAGGAATTTAGATGAGAAGAAAGAGAGACTGTTATCCTTTTGGTTGAAAGAAGTCTAGAATTTGAAGATGTTTTTATTATTACTTGGCTTGCCTTTGATAGGCTGGGTTGTCAAGCTGGAGGTGTGATTAGCTGAAAGTTTATAATTCTAGGACCATTAGGTGGGGCCAAGGGCCTCCTGTATCTCACCCCTGAAAACAGCCCAGCTGCTGGATTTCAGATGAAAAGAAGTTTCTGGACCATTTTCAAAGGCTGTCCCACGTAAAGTGTATTACAGTAATTTAACCTAGGCACAGTCAGAGCCAGATAATGAAACTGAAGCTCAAATACTTTGGCCACCAAATGAGAAGGGAGCACTCACTGGAGAAGACCCTGATGCTGGGAAAGATTGAAGGTCAAAGAAGAAGGGGACGGCAAAGGATGAGATGGTTAGACAGTGTCATAGATGCAACGAACATGAAATTGAGCCAACTTCAGAGGACGGCGGAAGACAGGAGGGCCTGGCGGGAGATGATCCATGGGGTCGCGAAGAGTCGGACTCGACTGTGCGACTGAACAACAACAAACAGTCAGAGCATGGATCACCATGGCCAGATCACACAAGGAATGACTGTAACTGATAAAAGGCACTACATGCCACAGAGGTAGGGTTGCCAGGTCTTACCTGGCTGCTGGCGGGGGGGGGGTCCCTCTCTTCCTCTGGGACTTCTTTGGTGCGCACACTACAATGATGTCACCTGGAAGTGATGTCATCACGCAGGGCACATTGTGGGGGGACACTGTATCATTAGAGAAAATCTCTGTGGTAAGCATAGAGTTTTTTCTCTAAAGATAGCGTATCCCCCCGGCAACATGCCCTGTGCAATGACATCCCCTCCAGATGACATCATTACTCCAGGCACGTTGGTGCAAGCGGAGCACTGATAAAAGGCACTACATGCCACAGAGGTAGGGTTGCCAGGTCTTACCTGGCTGCTGGCGGGGGGGGGGTCCCTCTCTTCCTCTGGGACTTCTTTGGTGCGCACACTACAATGATGTCACCTGGAAGTGATGTCATCACGCAGGGCACATTGTGGGGGGACACTGTATCATTAGAGAAAATCTCTGTGGTAAGCATAGAGTTTTTTCTCTAAAGATAGCGTATCCCCCCGGCAACATGCCCTGTGCAATGACGTTGGTCTCCATTCGAAAGCAAAACAGCACCTCAATAAGGGAAACCTATATTCCTCCTGAAACTTGGATCTCTCATTTTCAAAATTTGTACCATGACACTCCTTCCCCCTGCTCTGTGTCCGCAGTTTTCAGTGACCTGCCAAGCTGGCCTCAAGTATCATCTGAAGAGATCACAGCACTGATAGGCCAACTTAAAAGAGGAAAGGCCCCCGGCCTAGATGGCATCCCCCCTGAATTTCTGAAGGAAAATATAAACTGGTGGGCACCCTTCTTAGCGCACCTATTTACTTACATCGATAGAACAGGGAGGGTCCCAAGTGACTGGGGGGAGGCGGTGGTTGTTCCTTTTTATAAAAAGGGTAATCAAAAGGATCCTGCAAACTACAGGCCTATTAGTCTACTTAGCGTCATTAGCAAATTATATGCCAAACATCTCCTAGAAAAACTGACGCTCTGGCTCGAGCAAGAGGATATAATAATACAGGAGCAAGCTGGGTTTAGGCAGGGTAGGTCAACAATGGATCACTGCCTCCTTTTACAGCATCTGATTGAAAAATATTCTGGCAAGGGCCCTACGTCACTTTATGCTGCCTTTATTGATCTTAAAGCGGCCTTCGATTCCGTTTCTAGATCTATGCTATGGAGTAAACTTGAAGCCTCCTCAATAGATAGGAGACTTCTAGCCCTCATTCGTGCCCTCCACGAACATACATCTTTGAGGGTTAGATATTCCAGGCTGGGGCACTTGACTGATAGAATTCCCACCTTAAAGGGAGTTAGGCAAGGCTGTATGCTAGCTCCTGCTCTATTTAATTTTTACCTCAATGATGTTGTTGGGTACCTAGATGATGCAGATCTTCATCCCCCCAAATTGGCTCAGCGCTCTATCACGATACTGTTATATGCTGATGACGCTGTTATTCTTTCTAGAACCCCAATTGGAATGAGAAGGGCAATTAAGAAGTTCGCTTGCTATTGCAATGAGCAGGAGCTGGATATAAATTATACAAAGACAAAGGTGATGGCCTTTGGCAAGAGACCCAAACTAAGGAAGTGGAGGGTAAATGGGCAGAACCTCGAACAGGTAGCTAGTTTTCGCTATCTGGGCATGATCATCCAAGCCTCTGGATCTAGGACTGCCCATAGCCAGGCAGCTGCTTGCTCGGGTGAAAAATCCTCTCATGGCATTCTTAAGTTTTTTAGCTCCCAAGGGGGCTATTTTGTACCACCAGCTTTAAAACTTTACAAGGCCAAAACACTTGCCCAGATGCTCTACGGAACGCTGCTTGGAGCGCCTCCATCTAGCTATGCTCCTTTGGAGCTAGTCCAATCGAAATTTTTGAGAGCAGTGCTCCAAGTTCCGAGATGCGTATCCAACGCAATGGTACGGCTAGAGACTGGCATGCTGAAGGTTGAAGCCATGATTGCCTTATACTCCATCTTCTATTGGCTGAAGATCAATTTGAACCCATGTGGACTAGTGCCCCTGATTCTGTCTGATGCCTTTGAATCTAATTGGCTGATTTCTGTTAAGCGGAAAATCTCGCTCTTGGGGTATTCTCCCTTAGCGCTTTTGGAGATGGGTAGGGACCGAGCTAAGTTAGAAATAAGACAGAGGATCAAGGATACCGAACGTCAATTAGATCTACAGGTGTCCCCAACATTTATAGCGCCAATTAGAATTAAATACATCGTTGCGCAGGCCCCATATCTTAACGTGTTGGAGTCACGTAAACTTAGGAGGGCATATACTCTGGCCAGATGCTCGGCCTTACCCTCTGCAGTTCTTGAGGGTAAATTTAAAAAAATACCCCGAACAGAGAGGCTATGCTTGTGTGCGTTGGGGGAGATTGAATCTCAGGAACATGTGTTCCTAAGATGCCCGGTATTTGAAGAGGCTCGTACTAAACTTATTAATCCCCTTCTGGCAGGCACTTCAGATCAGGACAAGGTGGAGAACTTGTTTCTTAACCTTGAACACACAGCGCTCTATCAGATTGCGAAATTTTGTTCCTTGGTGGTAGAAGCGCATCAGCATGATGGTTGGCACTCGGGTTAGGACTGTTGATTTTAACTCGTACCGTTCCCTTTGGTAATATGTTTTATTCTTTTATACTATACTGTGTTTTATGGCAGCGCACTCTTAGTTTGGTTTTAACAAATGTAAAGTTTATATTGTTAGCACCTTTTACCTTGCTGAATTGTGGAAATTTTACTATTTGGCCATTGTAATTTATTTTTTCTGGTTTTATATTGCTGGCTAATCGCTGTTACAATAAAATTCATTCATTCATTCATTCATTCACATTGTGGGGGGACACTGTATCATTAGAGAAAATCTCTGTGGTAAGCATAGAGTTTTTTCTCTAAAGATAGCGTATCCCCCCGGCAACATGCCCTGTGCAATGACATCCCCTCCAGATGACATCATTACTCCAGGCACATTGGTGCAAGCGGAGCACTTTGGGGGCGGGGTTCCCCCACCAGCCGGATCGGAGCTGGTGGACTGGGGCCACGAAAGTGGGCAAAACCTTGCCCCTGTGTATTTTTAGATACACTGCAGGCTGCAAGGGGAGCAGGTGCAGTAATGCCAGAATAGAAGTAACTCAACAGGTTTGCAGAAAGGGCTAAAATAAGGGTTGCCATCTTCCAGGTGGTGGCTGGAGATCTGGGATTACAGCTGATCTCTAGGTGACAGATCAGTTCACCTGGAGACAATGGCTGCTTTGGAAGGTGGGTTCTATGGAATTATATTCTATTGAAGTCCCTCCCCTTGTCCAACCCCGCCCTCTTTAGGCTCCATCCCTAAATTCTCCAGGTATTGCCCAACCCAGAGCTAGCTAAAACAGGGTTATCTTATGGAAGAAGGGTGCATTTTTTAGACAGGAGTGATTAGAGCTCTGGCTAGGGTTGCTAAATATGTTTTGGCCGGGAGCAGGGGGCTCCCGGCCGGCGTCTGGAACGTGCATGTGCGCGTCACCCGGAAGTGAGGTCGCACGCTGGGGGTGGGGCCACACCATTTGAGGGGAAAACAAAGAGTTTCCCCCTCAAATGGCGTGGCCCCGCCCCCAGCGTGCGACGTCACTTCCGGGTGACGCGCACGCGGGGGTGGGGTTTCCCCCGGGCCCCGATTCCGCGGGAGCGGAAAGCGGGGCTCGGAAGCGGGGGGAAATCCGCCCCCCGGGGGCATTCGGCAGCCCTAGCTCTGGCTGGAGGGAGTAGGGCAGACAGGGTCTTTAGGTGGAATATGACAAGAACAGCTGTGTGCTGCCATCAGCACTGAGGAAACCAGTTGGCTGAAAACAGTGGCATCCTTTTGGTGATGAAAGTGGAAACCTGAAATACCCAGAAGCAAGCCAGGGGATGTCGGTCACAGCAGAAAACTGGGCCTTCATCCGCCTTGCTTTGGAGAGCGCAGGCAGAGGTGGGGGAGGAGCAGTGTTGATATGCCAGGCATGAGGGTAGTAACAGTAGTCTTCCCATAACTAATTCACTGTCCTTTGTTCCTTCCAGTTTTAAAGTTCCACTTCATTAACCTTCTGTTTCATCCTTCTATAAACCTTGTTTCCAGCTTCAGAGGAACAATTAAAATCTTTTTTTTCCTTGAGCTTAGCTTTGTTGCTCCAGGATGTCATGCAAATTAGGGAATGAAAGCCTGGACCCTGGGAGTGTCTGATGTTGATCAAAGCATAAGCTTGTCTAGACTTTCCAACCCCCCCCCCACCTCCCATCCATGACATCTAATGTGAATGAGGTCTTCCTCTGAACTCTGTTGTCTGGCTCAGCTTTTGTGGAAGAAATTCTGGTGGATTCTGCTCTGTACCTTTTTAGGGGTGCCAACTCTGGGGTGGGAAATTCCTGGAGTTTTGGGGGTGGAGCTTGGGAAGGGAGGATTTTCAGGAGGGGAGGGACCTTAGTGTGGTATAATGCTGCAGAGTCTACCCACCAAAGTAGCCATTTCCTCCACAGAAACTGATCCCTGTTAAGTCTGAGGACAATTGTAACTCTGGGAGATTTCCAGGCCCACTTGGAGGTTTACACAGAGAGTAACAAAAACAGTGTGTGAACAGGCTATTGACCTAATTAGTGAGACTGACTTCTTTATTTTTTTAATCAGCTGTAAAATATCTTTCCAGCTAAATAAACTGTTTGAAACCTCTGCCTTGTGTGATTCTTTGCAGACACTGCTCAAATTGTAGATTAATGTATTAAAGTGAACAAGAACATTATCCAAGAAACATAAATGATCTACATAAACAAGAACCACAAATATTCAACAACTGGAGAGCATGAAGACAATTAGACAGCAAGAAGATTATGGGCAGCTGGTTAACAATCCCATTCCAAAAATAATCTTCATCTGGTCTGAAGGACGTTAATAATCCAGAAACTCCCTTGGTGAAATTAGTTGCACAGTAGCAGAGAAGGTCAAGCCTACTAGAGTAAGTTACAGTAGAAGCCAATATACATCAGGTTACTTCATATTGTTGAAAACATAATTCTTTTGAAATTATATAGTCGCCAATCACCTAATAGTCGGCAAAAGCCTGTCCAAATTTCAGATTGGTTCACAGCAAATTCAAGGTACTGGCTGGATATTAGGAAAAACTTTTTTACAGTAAGAGTTGTTCAACAGCGGAATCAAGCTACCTAGAGGGGTGGTGAGCTCCCCCTCACTGGCAGTCTTTAAGCAGCGGCTGGACAAACACTTGTCAGGGATGCTCTAGTCTGATCCTGCATTGAGCAGGGGGTTGGACTAGATGGCCTGTATGACCCCTTCCAACTCTGTGATTCTGATTCTATGATTTTTCAGTCAGTGCAATTTTCCCCCCTAGAACCCTAGGCCTGTATCCTGCCCATATTCATCAGTGAACAAACATAATCCTGTCGGGAGCTATGTGCAGAAAAGCTTGGCAAGGTGCGTACATGCACAGAGATACACTCCTCCTCACATATCACATGTTTCCTAATGCCCTCCTCCCCCTTCTCTGTGAATATCCCCCATTCTTCTCGTTGAGTCAATGGACGAATCAGGCGAAGACTGGGCATTTCCTTAACTTACAGGGACATTTCCCAGTGGGCCCCTGCCCTAGAGAACTGCTGGTGGCTGTGGGCAGGCAGAACCGAGCCAAAGCACCTCTGCCAGTCTGGGGCCACTTGGTTCTGACTCTTCACTGACATCAATGATCAGTAGAACAAAGTTTGAGTTCAGTGGCACCTTTAAGACCAACAAAGTTTTTTTCACAGTATAAGTTTTTGTGTGCAAGCACACGTCTTCAGATCAGTGTCAGCTTTACCCCTTGCCGCCTTTATCTACAGCTGCCAGTTTGTGGAAGGAAGCAATGAGTGAGCTAATGCTCGGCTGAATAGTCACTGCCTGCAACCCTGGCTTGTACCACCATAGGTGGCTGCTCAGCTTGTCTTGTTCCAGGACCACTTTCACTTCCCAATCCATCCTGGTAAGAAGAGCAGAAGCAGCACATGCGTATATTTATGCTGTTTAAATATTTCTATGATGATGGGTGACCATCTAATAATCGCCCAAAAGTAAAATATTCTTTCTGTGCAGCTGACCAGTTTTGCAAAGCTTGCTCATGTCATGGCTGCCTCTCTTCCCCACCCCACCCCTTTGCAGATCATAGGCCTGGTGATCCTCTGTGTCGGCATTTATGCAGAGGTGGAAAGACAAAAGCATCGGACCTTGGAAGGCCTCTTCCTTGCTCCAGCTGTGATCCTCCTCCTGTTGGGCATAACTATGTTTGCAGTTTCCTTTATTGGAATGGTGGGATCCCTCCGAGACAACAGGACGCTGCTGAAAACTGTAAGGCTGTTTATTTAATTCTTCCCTTCTTCTGATCTGTTCTCACTGTGTATTCACTATTGGTTCCCACCAGTTTAACTGCCTCTGCTTCCTCCAAAGAATCCTGGGAGTTGTAGTTTGAAATGTCAGGAAATTAAAGGCCTCGCTCCCTTCCCTTTTCTTCAGTAGAAATGACTGTTTCAACAGCTGAAACCTGCAGTGTAGACTTAGAGACAGAGGCTGCATTCAGAACTTGTGAACAAACCGTAATTTGTTCACAGCACAAACAGGCCTGAAATCCTTGGGCTTGCACACTGACTGCCTAATACGATATGCTAGGAATGATCAGGAAAGGAACAGAAAATTTTTAGAAGCCAAGTTTGTAATATTTATGACTTGGCTTTCTCTGAAATACAGTGTAGACCTGGAAAAGGTACAGAAAAAGGCCATTAAGGGGATAGAGTACCTTTCCTATGAGGAAAGGCTAAGGGGTTTGGGGCTCTTTAGTTTAGAGAAAAGGCTGCTAAGAGAGGTTTCTACAGGGTTGTCAGGTGAGGCCGACGTGCCAGTGGGAGAGGGAAAAAGCATGATTGAACACCAAAGTGCGTTCTGGCCATCACATTTAAAGGAACTGTGTTTCTTTTAAATGCCTTTCCTCCATTGGAAATAATGGGGGGTGGGGTTACCTTCTTTTGAAGCTCATAGAATTGGACCCTTGGTCCAATCTTTTTGAAACTGGGGGGTTGGTGAGGAGATGTACCAGATGCTGTGCTGAAAACTTGGTGTCTTTGCCTCAAAAACAGCCCCTCTGAGCCCCAGATACCCACAGATCAATTTTCCATTATACCTTATGGGGACCAGTGCACCCAGCGGACATTCCCCCCTCCTGCTTTCTGGTAACCCTGAAATGGGGGGAGTGCCTCCAAACCAGTGGATCTCCTGCCCCCAACTGGGGATTGGCAACTTTAGGTTTCTAGAACCATACATGGTCTGGTAAAAGACGGGAGGGAGAGAGAGTGTTTTTTCACTTCCCAAATAGTAAAATTCTGAATCAGAATTTCTGATGGGCAGTAGATTCAGGAGAGACAAAAGAAAGTATTTACTCTCAATGCATAATTAACTTGCAGCACTCACTGCAACAGAATGCAGTGATGGTCACTAGCATAGCATAGAGGGCTTTAAAAAGAGATCAGGCAAATGTGTGGATGATAGGTCCCTCAGTAGTCATGATGGCTAAGTAATAAACCTCTGAATAGCAGTTGTTGGGGATTCTCTTTCCCCTGGGTGTACATCTTCTGGGGCATCTCATTGGCTGCTGTGGGGAAAACAGGGTGCTGGATAAGGTGCACCATTGATCTGATCCAGCAGTGCTCTTTTGTGGGAGAAGGCTGATGCTCAGTGGCAGAGTAACTGCTTTGCATTCAGGGAGGTCTCAAGATTAATCCCTACTATCTTCCATTAAAATGATAAGGAAGTAGATTATGTGACAGGCTCCATCTGAGACCTTGGAGAAGCACTGTCAGTCAGAGTAGAGAATATTGACCTTGGAAGACCAGTGGTCTAACTCAAGGCAGTTTCATGTGTTTTCATGTTTTCCATGGATACATGGAGCTGGAGTGAAGACTTCCTAGTTTAAGAAGTCTTTGATCTAACCAGAGTTTGTTGTGATATTTAAATTTTTGTGCCTTATTTGTGAGCAATAAACAAATCTCTTAAAGTGCCCAAATGTTAGACTTCAGAACAAGTTGTGGTTCAGAACTTCAGAATCCAGGAAGTCATTCTCTGACCTGCATGTGAGGAGGAAGAAGGAGGGACTGTGTGAGATCTAGGATTTCAGGATATCATGAGCCAATAGTGATGTGTTCATAATATCTGAATACAGCCACAAAATGTAAGTTGCCAGAAAAATGGTCCTTAAGGTATTGTGGTTGACTTTGATGCCCAGGTCCTGATTTTGAATAGTTGTACTTGGTAGAATGACAGTGAAGACAAAGGTAACTGCTATTGCATCCCATTGATTTGGAGGGCAAGGGGAGAGTTAAGGATGTACTTATTTCCACGCTGTTTTATGCTAGCCAGACCCTATCTGAAGTATAATGTCCAGGTCATTTAGGAACGATGTAAACAAATTCTAACAGGTTCAGAAGAGGGTAAAAATGATGGATGGGTGTCTGGAAAAGAAGTCCTATGAGGAAAGAGAGAATGAATTGGGCATATTTACCCTGGACAGGAGACTCAGTGGGGAACCTGATACCCTTCTTACAATACTTGAAGGGCCGTTGCAAAGAAGAGGGCAAAGACTTGTTCTTAGCTTTTCCAGGGGGCTTAATTTACAGGAGGATGGGTTTCCTTAAGGAACAGTAGAAGAACATTTTTAACAGTGAGAGTAGTTTGATGTTGGAACAAATTACATGGCGGGAGGAGGATTAGGGATGCCAGCCTCCAGGTGGGACCTGGGAATCTGCTGGAATTACAGACAACAGAGATCAGTTTCCCTGGGGGGAAATGGATGGAGGGTGGATTCTGTGGCATTGTACCCCACTGAGGACCCTGTCTTGCCCAGGGTCCATGCCTAAATTTCCAAGAGTTTCCCAGTCTAGATCTGGCAACCCTACCCCCATCAGTGGCAGCCCAGCCATTTGTCAAGGATGTTTTAGCTTTGGGTTTCCAGCCATGAGCAGGGAGAAGCTCTGCCAGTCAGAGTAGAGACTAGATCAGTGGTACCCAGCCCTGGGGGCCAGGGAACCCTGGGGAGCTGTGGAGTTATTGTAAGGCATTTGCAAATCCACATGCATACGTAGCATTGCCATTATGATCTTTTTTGTCCATATGTATTTTATCAGTCAACATATACTAGTAGTACAGCTAGTATCATGTGTGGGGGGCGGGTCTATGAAACTTTCTGATGTCAAAAAGGGGTCCTTATACTCAAAACAGTTGGGAACCACTGGACTAGATGACTTATAGGTCTCCTTCCGACTCCGCAGACCTAGGTGCCGTAACTGTAAAGCTGAGAATTGATGAGCAGATTCCACTAGAATTAAACAGATGACATAGGTTGACTGGTGGGAGTGCAGTGGGGACATTTGCCCCTCCATGTACTTCATTGCCCTGTTCACTGGTGGCATTCCACACATTTCAGGTGGGTAAGAATTTACTTTTAAAATAATCAATAGTTGCTTCAGTTACAACAAGTTTCTTTTTAAAAAAAAGGTTTAAAATGAAATCTAAACTTTAATCTCTTAAAAACTGAGCTTCTGGCTGATTTATGAAAGGCTGCTGTGGGAAACATCATATAGTGCCATATTATGGCTTTTGAAGGGTGAGGAAGCAGCAGGGCACTCCAGGTGTTATCCGCTGGTCCATCCGGGTGACCTTTTACTCCTGTTTTATGCTTAGGAATGGCCTGATCTCTGCAACAGGCCGGGTAGTCGAATGAATTATAAATGTGTACTATTTTGTTCTTTGATTGGTAGGCAGAGAACATTTACCTTCTATTTCATGTAAAGCACTGGGCTGCCCAGTAATTGGTACCAGCCATTTCCTCTTGCTGAGTTCTTTGTAGGGAGCAGCAGAACAGCTATAAGGGACAGAAGAAAACAGGAAGGAATATTTGTGCAGAGCACAGAAAGAAGCCTTGGGAAGGATTCAGACTAATGTTTCCACAAGTGCAAGGATTCCTGTGCATGGAGCAGAATTTTCCGCCCAAAATGCTCTCCAAATTCCTGCCAAAGGGGAACGAGGAAAGGAAGTTACACAAAATGAAAACAGAGACAGTTGTGTCCTATAGAATGTATTTGTTCTGCATTGGCATAAGTTGCTTAACACATGAAGCTGCCTTCTACTGAATCTTACCATAGGTTCATCAAAGTCGGTGCCATATACTCAGACTGGTGGTGGCTCTCTACCTGGTCCTTTCAATGGGAGATGTCAGGGATTGAACCTGGGACTCTATCACTGAGCCACAGCCCCTCCAAAGGAAACATGGGGTCATGGGCCACATTGCCATTTTCCCCATCTAGAGGTCACCTGGAAATTTGCAACCTTATTGAGAACCATGGTGGAAGATTTCCTAGAAACAGCCTGGCAGAGAACAGTTCCTTATCTAGCAAGCTGAGACAGGAACTGCTGTTAAGTAAACATAAGGGGGAGGGGGAACCTATCAGAATGCCGAGGAGGGGCTCATCTGAAACACAGTGGGCAAGTAAATGTGAACTGTCCTCTTCTTGTCCTTCAGAAATGCTGAGGCACTGTCTTTGCAGTCCCTATGAAAGTCCAAGTTCACATTTGGAAGGCCACTTTGGTTCCATGTAGAGCTTTTCTGGGTGCCAAAGTTGGAGGAGCTTAAAATAACACCAGTACTGACAGACGAGTCCAGTAATGGAATTCCAGCTTGTTCAACTGCATTTGATGTCTGGGCAGATGAAACTTCCCGTATCATGCTGGGCTGGGGATGACAGCTTCACGACAGATTGATTTACACAGCAACAGTTGCTCAATGATGTTCCATCCTCTTTCAATAAGTGTTGCAGCATCCTGATGGATGATCTGCGATACTCCAGAGAGACGCCTTTTCCTCCAGTATGCATTGAATACAATGGCGTAATACAGCCAAGTCACTATTATTACTCTCAATCTCATTAGCTTGTTTCTCTATCCAAGGGGGTTCTTTATGAAAGTCGGCAGAGACATTTCCCTTAGTGGCTTTCAAAGACATGTGGGCTCTTTCTGTCCAGGTAGGGATGAGGATATAGATCCCTTATGGGTCAGTGAGGTGCATAGTTGCCATACCAGCTGTCATACTGACTTTTTGCTTAGGGCTGTTGCCTGGGCAAGGGCAGAGGGGAAGGAGTTGAGGACCTACTGACAGACAGCTTCTAGCTGCCACCAGTTTTCCATGCTGCCTTCCACACAGAGCTTTTGCTGCTGCTTCCCTTTCCAACTTCTGTTTCTTTGCACTATATGGTGCTTATTCTGAGCATAATGCTCCCATTTCCCAAGGTTTTCCCCTTTAAGCCAGAAGGCTCAAATGGTAGGGTGGCTGGAGGTGACTTATCTGTGTGGATGCTGGGCCCACAGCTGGTCTGGGGCTCTGGGTTGAGAAATTCCTGGAGATTTGGAGACTAGGGAGGGTGGGATTTGGGAAGGGACCTCAGTTGGATATAATGTCATGGAGGACTTCCTCCAAAGCAGGCCTCTCTCAGGAGATCGGTTGTAATTCCAGGATATTGCCAGGCCCCACCTGGAGGTTGGTAACCACAAGCCAATCCCAGGGGCCAAAGGTAAACAGTGCCTTCGAAATGGCTCCACTTCTTCCTGCCTTAAGCCTTTTGAGGGCTTTTTAAATTGAGCTGTTGCACATCGGTTAAGGGGGAAAGGGTGAAGCAAGATTCTTGCTGTGTCTGTTTCTGTGATGACATAATAAAGGGAAGGGGACGAGGTGGCAACAGCACAGGGGTGAGACATGTGGACACCATCCCTATGTGGTCCTGATTTTGCAGTGGGCATAACTCTTCCTGCCACTATGTGGAATGTTCATGTACTTTGTTGGTAGCCCCCACCCCCACCCCATGGAACAGCTCGTGATGTTTATGTAACAAAGTGCAGAGTATCAGTAGATAAAAAAGACCAGTATAGACATATTTATAATATTATTTTTGTACAGTTGTGGTTTTTTAAATAATTTTTTTGTTTATTTACTTACATACATACACATAGACAAGGCCAAAAGGAAGAAGAAAAAAGGAGGGGGGAAACATATTGTGGTTGACCTTGTATATAGTGTATTTCCCATCATTTATACCATATAAACTGTGGTCCTGTTTTTGCTAACCTCCAAGTGGAGCCTGAGTTTCTTTTGGAATTACAATTGACCTCCAGACTACAGAGATTACTTCCCCTGGATGAAATAGTAGCTTTGGAGGGTGGAATTTATTGTATCACGTATGAATAGTGTTGCCAGAGTCCATGTGGTACCTGGAGATCTCCCACTCTTACATTTGATCTCCAGATGGCCAAGATAAGTTCCCCTGGAGAAAATGGCTGCTTTGGAGGGTGTACTCTATGGCATTACACCTAACTGAGGTCCCTCCCCACCCCAACCACACTCCCCAGGTTCTACCCCCAGAATCTCCAGGTAGTTCCTAACCAGCTCTGGCAACCCTGCATTCTGAGGTCTATGGCATTGGGTGTCTGGAGTTAGCTATTTGGTGTGCATTTCTTTGTTGTCTTGTAGTCTGAATTGCTTAGGCCCTGCCTTTGGCCTCCTCCTCCCCATTCGCAAGAGTCTCTCTCTTTCTGTTGATGCAGTGTTACAGTGGATGAAGCAGGGTTTTTGTCCCTCTGAGTAGGAACGGCTCTCCAGAATCATGGGAAGGGTTTTTCCCCTTTCCCATACCCAGCCATCTGAGCTCTTTTGCCTAGTGATTTTGAGGGAAGACCATTCAAAATTTATACATGCAATCTTTTTCCAGTCTGGTTTTCCAATAATTCATGACCTCTAAACGTACTTAGTAGGTACAGCATCCTAATCGAGGTCTTCAAGTGGCTAACAGTGCAGTCCTAAACAGAGTTATATCCCTGAAGTCAGTGGGTTAGCATAGTGTGACTCTTTAGGATTGTGTTGGAAATGTTTACTGTTAAATCTGTATTGGGAAAAGTGTAACTCTTGACACCTGATGGAGCCCTAAGCTGGAAAATCAGCTGGTTCTAGGGATACCAGCCTCCAGGTGGGACTTGGAGACCCCCCAGAATTACAACTCATCTCCGGACTATAGAGATCAGTTCCCCTGGAGAAAATGGATGCTTTGTAGGGTGGACTGTGTGCCATTGTACCCCACTGAGGTCCCTGTCCTCCCCAGACTCCATCCCCAAATCTTCAGGAGTTTCCTAACCTGCATCTGACAACCCTACTCCCCCCATCCCTTGCTGGTGGCTGGCGGGGGGGGGGACCTGGCAACCCTAGCAAGTGCTGTCATCATGTTAGTTTGCTTCTAAGCAAAGACATGTTTTAGTTGATTTGAGCTGGTTATTCAAGAGCTGCTCAATTGCCTTGCAAAAGAGGCATCTCTGAAGATTGGGAACAACTTCCCTGCTTCATTACACCCACAAGCATCATTTGATGTGAATTTTAATGTGTTTTCCACAGCTCCAGCTGGTCTTTGCTATAGTATTTCAGTTTTTTTAAAAAAATAAACTTCCATGGAATTTAGGTTCTAACGTCTGAAGTAGAGTTCAGTGTTCCCTCTAAGCTGAGTAAGTGTGAGCTAGCTCACAGTTTTTTAGCCTCCGGCTCACACATTTTTGTTTTTGCTCAGAAAGGATGGCTCCAGAGCAAACTAATTTACGCAGTAGCCAAATCACTTGCTCACAACTTTAATGCCAGTAGCTCACAAAGTAGAATTTTTGCTCACAAGACTCCACAGCTTAGAGGGAGCATTGGTAGCATTGTCAGCCTACACGTGGGGCCTGGAGTTATCATGGACTTTCAGTTGATCTTCAAGCAGCAGCTTCCCTGGAGAAAATGACAGCTTTGGAGGGCAGACTCCATGGTAGAGATCCCCAATGTAGTGCTGTGGGCACCATGTTGCCACCCCAACACCATTCCACCGGCTGTAATTTTTTTTTAAGTTGGTTTGACAGAACTGCAGGATTTTCACAGTGGGACTGAAGGTGTAAACTATGTTGTGTGCAAGAAAATATTTTTAAAATAGTATATTCATTTTCAAAAGGCATCTTGTTAAATAGCGCTTCTGGCTAAAATGTTGAAGGGTTACTGTTAGAGTTATGCATGACCTCACTCCCTGACAGTTTGTGGTTGGCTCTACCTCCTGTGGTAGCCATTTTGTGGTTGTACCTAATACCCTGTGTCAAAATTCCAAAGGTGCCCACCGGCTCAATAAGTTTGGGGAATCCTGCTCTAAGGCATCACATCCCCACTAAGCTCCTCAAGAGTTGCCAGCCCTCTGTGGGCAATCTCTTGGGAGTATTTTTTTTGGGGGGGTGGAGTCTGGGGAGAGGGGGTGTTATGAGTGTCATGATATCACTTCTAGTTGAGTGGCTGGCGGTGATGTTGCTACATCTGCGATGCTCTAGGAATTGCCCAAATCTCTATGGTGAATACTATAGAGAGTTGGGGAAACTCCTAAAATGCTGCAGACATTACCTCCAGAACTGACGTCTCATCCAGAAGTGGCATCATGGCTGTTCTTAACCCATTGACCACCTCCAGCTCCTTTTCATCCCGCTTGGGTTTCCAGACACACTTCAAGTGTAAAATGGAGGGAAGTATCTGGACCAATGTTCCCTCTAAGCTGTGGAGTCTTGTGAGCAAAAATTCTAATTCGTGGGCTACTGGCATTAAAATTGTGAGTGAACGATTTGGCTACTGCATAAATTACATCGCTCTGGACCCATCCTTCCTGAGCTAAGACAAAAATCTGTGAGCTGAAGGCTAAAAAACTGTGAGCTAGCTCACACTAACTCAGCTTAGAGGGAACACTGATCTGGACCTGAGGGAGTGCATAAGAAAACTGGCAGGCAAGGAAGCAATTGAGCCTTCTGCCCCTCACTTCTCCCTTCCAGGTCAACCCTTGCCCCTGCCATTTTCAAGTGACAAAGCAGCAGCCAGGCTTTCTTGCCTTTTACTTGCTGACCAATATCAGACTCTTTATGTGCTAAAAGAAGTCATTCTATTAGTATTCTATCAGTTGCTGAAATTGCTTCTGGCAATCTCTTCCTTGTCTTGTATTCTTGATCCTGAATCGAGGTGGACATGCAATTTGTGCAGTGCTACCTTTGCAGCAGAACAAGAAGAAACTACCCAGAGAAGACTGGCTTTTTATTTTTAGAGAATGGCCTTTTGAAGATCCTGCCAAGAAATACAAAGATGCATATTAAAATGCCTTTGTTTGGTCATATGCAATTCTTCTTCTTTAAATCTTGCACACCTTCATTTGGCAGGGAATTATTCTGAAAGTAACTAATGTGAATGTGTGGCTTTTGAACTGTATGGTGTGTACATCATATTGAGTGTATTGTACAAAGTGACAATAGGAGTAACTAATTCATCTTAATTTTCTCAAGGGGAAATGTTTTGTACACTTGGAAATGAGGTATAAGCTCAAAACATGCCAAGCCATTTTTTAAGCCAGTCTTTTGTAGCCCAGTTTGGATATGCATACAATTTTTTCTTTAAATTGGTAACAGTGCCTCTCTTTTTCTACAGCAGTACTTCGTGCCAAATTGTGCAGTTTTTTAAAAGTATAGTTTTTTCCTGGGACCAGCTGGAATTGCTTGAGGGGGAATCTGCCTGGCTATTTTAGACCCAGGTAATGGTGCATATCAGGGTGTACTGTGCAATAGGTAGCACTGTACTGAAACAGGAGTTATTTTTTTAAAAAAAGCAACGGGTTCCTGGAGTGACTAGCAATGTAATTTAAAAACAATGAAAACTGCAGTACGTGAGAAACCATTTTTTTTCTGAAACACTGAACAGCTAAGGAATAAAATACAGACTAGGCTGTGTTCCCTGAATTCTGAGCTATGGGCATCCTGGATTGGATTGGTAAAGTGCTTTGCCGAGCTGTGATTGGCTGTAGAATTAGTTGGTATCCTAAGCACCTTCAGTACCAGATGGAATATAGGAGGGGGAGAACTTTGTACTTTTTACCTGGTTTGCTGCCATAAGACTGTGCTGGCGTGAAGGGCTGAGGGTCCTGACCTGGATAGGCCAGGCTAGCCCAATTTCAGAGTCATCCAAGGAAGTCAGGATTGTGATGGAGGGGCAGGCAATGGCAAACCACCTCTGAACGTCTCTTGCTTTGGAAACCCTATGGGATTGCCCCAAGTCAGCTGTGACTGGAAAAAGAAAAAGGCAGAGGTGGCTACAATGTCCTGTTCCATTGATATGCCCTCTGGGCTCACCTCATTTCTGCATCACCTCTGTGTTTACACTGGTGGTGGTGGTGCCACTGCAAATTGGGTACACAGACAGCTTATTTATTTATTCCACTTCTGGAGCAAATGGCGGCTTTGGATGGAGGACTCTATGGCATTATACCCTACTGCAGTCCTTCACCTCCCCTAAAGTCCACCCTCCCAGGTTCCACCCTAAAATTTCCAGGTATTTCTGAACCCAGAGTTCAAAGCCTTGTTTCCCAGGGCTGCAGAAAGAGCAGGTTTCAAGGAAGAGGTCACGTACAGAGCTGAACAAGAGGGCCTTGAAAGATATATAGCTTGAGGTATATTGTCAGGTTTGAACCCTTACCAGAATCAATGCTTGGCTTTATGTTATGATTAATGAATGTGTATTGCTGACCTCTGATATTAAGGCTTACTTTTGCTTTTGTAACCTCTGCCTACTTTGCCCATCTGCCGGCTCCACTTGTTACCTTATCTGTCCTCCCTGATATAGTGTGAGAATGAATGCATGGAGCTGTGTGCAGGCACCGCTTGTAACTTTCCTGAAGCTTACCCCCACATAGTTCATGGGTACCAGCTGGGCCTGTGGTCTTGGGAGAAAAGGAGTCTTGAGATATAGCTCGTTAGGTCGTATAATCTCTCATGACCTGTAGTAGCCTGGGAGAATGTGATGTATGCTTGGTGGGTGGAACCCAGTCCCCAATTCCTGTCCCTGTGCTATTGATCATTAGTTCTGGCAAAGGTGTTAACCTGACCAGAAGCCATATCTTACCAATAAACCTAACCAAGGACTGTTGCATACAGAGTGGTTACTCCGGGGTCTGACACATATTTATTCAGGTGCATGGCCCATTAGAATCAATGGGTCCTAATAGGATCAAGCTGTCATTTACTTCTTTGGGCCTGTATAACTGAAATCAGGAGATAAATCCATTCCAGGCTGCAGCTGGATCTAGAGAGCTGCATAATTCTTCCAAGTAAGCAGTTTCCCCCCGAACATCAACCTGAATCACCAAATCCTTCTGCAAACATGCTAACTTAAAAAAAAATAGGTAAACATTTAGGGTTGCCAGCCACCAGGTGGGGCCTAGATATCTCCCAGAATTACAGCTGATCTCCAGATGACAAAGATCAGTTCCCCTGGACAAAATGGCTGCTTTGGAAGGTGGACTCTATGGCATTCTACCCTGCTGAGATCCCTCCCCATTCCAAACTCTGCTGTCCTCAGGCCTCCACCCCGAAATCCCCAGGAATTTCCTAACCCAGAGCTGGCAACCCTAAATTTCAGGTGCCCTTTTATGTAGTGTCATACCCAGTTTGTTACCAACTTGGCTTCCTCTGGGCTGGATCAAAGGTGACGGGTAGAACTGTGCATTATGCTGGTAGGTGCAGGGCCTAGTGTTGGTATTTCCATATGGCACCTGGAGATCTCCCGCTATTACAATTGATATTCAGGTGACTAAGATCAGTTCCACTGGAGAAAATGGCTCCTGGATTTCCAGTCTTGGCGATCACCACGGCAGTTGCTTTTCCCCGGACCTCTGGGAGAAGCCTGCCAGTGCCCATGGCTGGGAGGGGGCACGATTGTCCGTGCCACCCCAGGAGCCCGAGTGAAGGGCGCATTATGCTGGTAGGTGCAGGGCCTAGTATTACCAATTTCCATATGGCACCTGGAGATCTCCCGCTATTACAATTGATATCCAGGTGACTAAGATCAGTTCCACTGGAGAAAATGGCTCCTGGATTTCCAGTCTTGGCGATCACCACGGCAGTTGCTTTTCCCCGGACCTCTGGGAGAAGCCTGCCAGTGCCCATGGCTGGGAGGGGGCACGATTGTCCGTGCCACCCCAGGAGCCCGAGTGAAGGGCTCCAAGCCATGGGGTGCTAGAGAGCCCCCCTCTGGCAAGACAAGCCGGTGAGGGGGGGCTACTCCAAGCCCCAACGGTCCCGCTGTGGAGCGTCCTGTATGAGAACAAGATCAGCACACCGGAGCAAGCGTTTGGTGATCAAGCAATTTCATACACAAGCGAGCAATAGTTGAAAATATGAGTTTAAGTACAAGCGAGACCAACGAAAAACCGCACAGCCCTCCCGAAAGAAAACGGGGGGGAGAGGGGACTCTCCTCCGCTAAGAACGGTTTACAAGGGATTTTAAGCCAGAAAAGGGGGGGCACTACAAAAAGCGAATGGATTAAAATAGACTGTAAGAGCTTACTGTGTGATATAAGAACTTCCAGAGACTTTGACAAACTTTTAATAAAAGTAGACAAGTCTCAAACATGGTGCCGCCTGTGAAGGACCAGAGAGACAAACAAGCAAAAACAAAGCTTCTTCCCAAAAGTTCCAGCCCTGCGAGTTCTGTGCCTAGACAGGACTCAAAAGGTTGTTGTCAGAAGCACTTCGCCCCCTACTGGAGAAAATTATGGCAATTGACAATAAACTCGATACACAACAAGCACAAATGGCTGTGAATACAGAAAAATTAGAAAAAATGGAGCAAGAATGTAAAGAGATTGATACCAACTCAAAAAAGATGAATAAAAAACTACAGGCTTTGGGGGGGGGGGAAATGCCAAATTGAAGAGTCTTGAGAATTACAGCTGCAAATGGAAAGGGCAAGCTATGTCTTGAGACTTCAAGGTGTCCAAGAAGAGAAAGGAGAGAATCTGAGACAGATTGTTGGCGATGTATTAGCTCCCTTGGCAAAGATGATATCGGATCAACTTCAAAGCAAAATTGATACAGTCCATAGATCGTATACAGAATTTATCAGAAAGAATAATCTGCCAGGGGAAGTTACAATTAGAGTCTCCCGAAGAAAAGTGAAAGATCAACTATTGAAAGCATCGAATGGAGCGACCTTGAAGATAAAAGACAAAGACATAAGAGTACTGAAAGACATTCCATTTGAGATAAGAAGGAAAAGAAGGAAATACAGAGACTTGGTTTTATTTCTACAAAAGCATGTCTGCTACAGATGGCTAACACCAGAGGGATTAATCTTAGATATGCAAATTGAAAAGAAAGGATTGACTCTGTTGAAAAGGCTTGCGAGTTTTTGCGTCAACATAGCAGCCCAGCAGGAGAAGGTGTGACTGATGCTGCCAAAGAAAGCGAAGAAGAAGGAGAGGCTGGATCTTCCGAAGAAGACTCTGACTCTAAATTGGGGGTTGCTGCCCCCAAACAAAGCTATCAATTGAGACACAGAAAGGGGAAAAATAGATTGTTAATCTACTCTGGAGTATCTAAAACAAGTATATTGTATATCTTTTTACAGTCTTTTTATGAAACTAGAATTGTTGATGAATATCTATTTAAATAGATGATCATTTTCAACTAAAGTTAACTTGTGTTTAAGCGTAAAGGTAATTTTGCAAATGTATGTATGATCACCATCTCTTGGGTTTTTAGAGGGTTTTCTTTACTTTCTCCCTTAGATTGTAGTTTCCCTTTCTTAATTTTCTGTTTGTAGTTATTAGAAAAGTAATTAAAAAATCCCCTTTGGGGGGCCAAAAAAAGAAAAAGAGACAGAAAATGGCTCCTTTGGAGGGTGGACTCTATGGCATTACACCCTTTTGAGGTCCCTCCCCAAATCCAGCCTTGCCCAGGCTCCACTGCTCCCCCAAATCTCTTGGTATTTCCCAGCACAGAGCTGGTAAACCTAGCAGAGCCTCAAGCTTGCCTTGCCAAAGTGAGGGGAAGGGCAGCTCGTGGAGGTCCTTTCCCCTGCTTTCTTTGGGTATCTAGCTGATTTGGAGCACTCATTATAGGGTTACCATTCCCTAGTCTGGGCAGGGAATCCCCCGGTTTTGGGGGCTTCTGCCTGCCACTGGCCATCTGGCTGGTGGGGGAAACCCCACCCCCAAAAGTGATGTCATTGATGTGATGACATCATGCAGAAGTGACATCACATCAGGGACGTTGTGCGGTGACACACTGGTTTGAGGGCAATTTTACCACAGTGTTCCATGCACCTTGGTGTTTAGTCATGCCGGCCACATGACCATGGAAACGTCTTCGGACAGCGCTGGCTCTTCAGCTCGGAAACGGAGATGAGCACTGCAACCCTAGAGTCGGATTCGACTGGCTTTCGAGCAAGGGAGACCTTTACCTTTACTTTGACCTCAAACTAGAGTGTCACCATGCAATGTCCCTAACATGATGGTGTCACTGCTTAGGGGCAGAGCCCTGTCCCACTCCCAGAAGGCTCCCTCCCACCCCCCGCTGGCGTGTGGTGAGTACTTGGCAACCCTAACACATTAGGAAGAAAAAAACAGCCGGGGTGTGTGTGTCTGTCAGGTTACATTTGAACTCCATCTTTGCCTTACAAAGGTTCCTTTAGTTTCTTCATACAGAGTAGCTCCTGCTAGAGTCTGATGTGGAACCAGGCATGTCCCTCCCACCTTAAGCCACTTGAATAGTTTATTGCAAGGATATGACGGCACAGGTGGTGTCCCCAGGATATTAATCAGTTCATTAAACTCAGGAATTTTGGGGCAACTTCAGTGTGCTCATAATTTGTTTGATTTCTAGCTTGAGCCTTTGGCTTGCTCTTTCCTTTGTGTGTTAAAATGCTTTGTAGGTGACAAACAAACAACGCCTCAACGTCCGGGCCTTCTCCTTGCTTCCAGTTCATTTTTATGCTGGCAGTTCCAGGCTTGCAGCATCTGATCACAGCAGATGGAGAGCTGCATCCATTTCATGTCAGGGATGAGATAAACTTGCAGTCAAATCAAGCCAGGGAATAAAAGATGTGCGTAGTAAAATGATTCTTCCTCATTGTCGTAATGCATGAGTACAATGGGACGTTGCGAGAACTGTGAAGAATTGTACCATAATTCTAGGTATGATTTTTTTTATGACTTCAATTGAGGCATGCTTGCCTCCTCAAATAGTTGCATTGACAAAGGTTGGCTGATTCCCATCTGTGAGGTAAGATTAGAAATAAAATACCAATTTGAAATTCAGCTTGTAGATTCATTTGGGCAAGCTTGCAAGGAAGGCAGTTCTGTTGCTGTGGGAATTCTGGGCTTCTTACCAACTTGGGCCCAGTGTGCTGTGAGCCACTGGTTCTATGCAGTTAATAGGACAGTTGCCAGGGCTGGAAAACAGCTACCTAAGTGATGTTCTGGGGAACCTCAGAAGCATATAAAGAGTTTATGAATGAGAAGACTAGTAACATCAGACAAGTTTCCCTGCAAGACAGCTTGCTGATTATTTTTGATCTCCCTGTGCAATGCACAGTTGCAGGGGCACAGTTTTAGAATGCTCTTGGCTCAGATAAGGCAAAGGTAAAGCTCAGCATATGGACATAGAAGGCCTACAAAAATGGATCAGGTGCTTTAGGGCAGGCCCCAGAATCCTGACACATCTGGGTTCCTAAGCAAGGAAATGTGAAATATGTTCCCTTTATGGAGCTCTAGGTGATGTGGGATATCTGCAATGGGGAGTGCAGAGCTCAAGGGAAGGATATGATCTTGTGACAGGTGCAATCTTCCCCTTCCCGCCAGGCAAGACTAGGGTGTGTTGAATGTTCCCTGGTCAAGAACTTAGACTGAAGTCAAGCATGCTTTGTCAAGTGGGAGGAACTGACGCATGGTTCTCATGTCATCCTTTCTGTATGGTCATGGGCATATGTAGAACTATTTTTCTATTTTTCACACACAAGGGAAAGGTAGGAATATGCTTGGTGCTTTATGTGTGAATTCAGTAATTCACACTGGACTTGTGTGAGTGACTGTAGCTCCACAGCTCCTCACTCCCAAAATATGGCCATTAAAGGCTTATTCACCTGCTCAGCCCCACATGGGACACATGCCATCATCAGTGTTCCCTCTAAGCTGTGAGCAAGCAATTTGGCTACTGCATAAATTAGTTTGCTCTGGAGCCTTCCTTCCTGAGCTAAGACAAAAATCTGTGCACTGGAGGCTCAGTGGGAACTCAGAGGGAACACTGGCCATCATATGGCAAGAATACCTTTCTGCAGTCTACAATGGACAGCGAAGTTAGTATCTGTCCAAAAGAATAAATTTGACATCAAGTGTAGCAACAGCTGGAAGCCAGGGGGTATCATTTCAACCTCCTAGGATGCATTGCTGCTGACCACAAAGTCACCATTCCTTAACCAAAGAATTGCCAGAGAGTAACCTTGATATGACTCTCCTGGATTAGAGTTTATCAGAGGTTTCCTATTACCCAGCTAGGGCTCAATTGTAATTATGGGTTCCTCTCCCACTACAAGTGCTAAATTAGCTTCACTACTTCTCCAGTTACATTGGGTCCACTGGCCTGAGTAAATGTGAAGTTTCTGAAGGATAGGGAAATGCTGTACAGATACTTTCTGTAACCAGTTTTGCTGCTGCTGGCAACAGCTGTAAGGAGTGAGGCGGATTACTGGAGGCAGCAACAGCTGTAAGAAGTGAGGCAGATTACTGGAGACAGCCTTTGCCAGTACTTGGCTTGGTTCAAAGCCCATTCACATGGTACCATTTGAAGCCAGGTACAGATAGAGGAGCTGCGGTGGCTCAAGTGGTTAAGACGCTGAACTGCAGGCTGTGGAAGGTCAGTAGTTCAGCAGTTCAAGACCCGGGTGCCGCAAGACGGGGTGAGCGCCTGTCTCTAGTTCCAGCTCCTGCCAACCTAGCAGTTCGAAAGCAAGAAATTGCAAGTAGATAAATAGGTACCACTTCGGTGGGAAGGAAACAGCGTTCTGTGCACCTTGGTGTTTAGTCATGCCGGCCACATGACCACGGAAACGTCTTCGGACAGCGCTGGCTCTTCGGCTTTGAAACGGAGATGAGCACCGCAACCCTAGAGTCGGATTCGACTGGCTTTCGAGCAAGGGAACCTTTACCTTTACCTTACAGATAGAGGAGTACAAAATATGCTGGTGCTTAGTATGAATTCCCACTTAAATATCTGGTTTCCTTGACATGTACATGGGAGAAAGTTTTCAAGATTTAGATTTCAAGGAAATAAAACAAGTTTCTAGCCTTTGAAAGGGGCTGGGCAATGCCTGCTGAATCTCAGAAACTAGAGGAGCACTGGACTATGCGCACTAAGAACACTCTGAAGAAGTGTGCATGCACATGAAAGCTTACACCTTGAATGAAACTTTGTTGATCTTAAAGGTCCCACTGGACTCAAACTTGAGCTGTTCTGTGCCTCAGGCTCTTTCACATGAATGATATTTCCCAGGGTTCCTTGACAAAGTCATGGCTTTCAAGCTAGTGGGATGATGTCTGGAGTGTACCTAGCCCCTATCCTCTCTAGTGTCCTTAGAAGGAGCATTTTAATGGGGCACTGGTGCATGACCTGGTTTGCACACCGGATGTGTTCTGCTGACAGATCTTATTATGCAAGACCTGGACATTTTGTTTGTTTGTTCAGGATCAATGCTCTGTTGAACACGATCCCATGCATTTCAATAAGACTGCTAGTCCTTGCTTCCAGGTTGTGAAATTTGATGGCTATTGACAAACATAATGAATTGTTTGGAAGAGCAAATCAGTGCGTATTTCCCCTTCCCTTGCAGGACATTTGGTCTGGTGGAGATGCTTGGAGGAAAGCTCTAGAAATATTTTCTTCAACCCAGTTTAAAACATACAAGGGGAGAATAGTTGCATGTCCATTTTTAGTGTTTTTCGTCTCCAAGCATGCCTTCTACAGGGCCGGCTTGCCCGCTAGGCAAACTAGGGGCTCGCCTAGGGCGGGCCAGCCCTCAGGGGTGCCAAACTGCGCCCTGCCCCCCAACCCCCACCACCACCCTAACCGGGTGCCCGCCCCTCTTGCGTGCAGGGCCGGGGTCAGTTTGCCCTTAGCAACTCAGGAGCGCCCGGCGGAGGGAGGCCAGGGAAGCTTTTGCCATGGAACCCACGGGTGGCGCGTGGGTTGTGTGGTGCGTGGGCGGCCGTGGCTCTTCCCTTCAGAGCTGCGCAATCCTAGCACATGCGCACCACGATGCAGCAGCACACCTCGCCGCCCACCATCCGCTCACCCTGCCTTCATCTCCTCCTCTTTCAGCTATCGGGGAATCAGGAAAGGAATGCCTCTCTTTCGCACCGCCTGTACCCCCCCCCTGCGGAGCTCCCTTTAAAAAGTAGCCCTGATAGCGGCAGAGTAGCCACACCCCCGCGATCCTGCTCACTCCTCGCCACCACACCCTCTCCCACGCCACCGCCCCCCCAGTGGCTTCTTCGCCCTGCAGAGAGGCTGCTCTGCTGCGCCCCTTCCCTGCTGCAGGTAGAGCTTGGCTTGGCTTTCGCGCCCCAACTTGGTTGTGCGGTGCTGAGACAGGAATCATCTGGCTTGTTTTCTCTGGTGCTCACGGGGCCGAGCGAGGAGATCTCCGGGGGGGGCTGGAGGAGGCGGATGAGTGCCGGGAGTTGCAGGAAAGCAGGCCGACGAAACAAGCTGGAGGCATGATCTCTGTAGCAAAAAATAAGAGGGGGTGGATTGGATTGTTCGCTTTTATTTGATCCTTCCAAAGAGCCTCTGGCTGCCCTGCATGTTGCAACCCGATCCCGCAACTGGGAATCCAAAGCGGTTCTTACTGAGTGGCAGCAGCACCTCGACCCAGGGGGTCTGCTGCTGCTGCTGCCGGTGCAGGACACCGGGCTCATCTCTCGCTCACTCCCTCCGGCTCTCTCGTCTGTGCTCCAGGCTCTGCGGGGCCGCCCACTGTGCTGCCCGGCCCCACCCCCAAGCCAGACCGGCGCCGCAGCTCACCCGCCCTCCCCCTACCCCCTGGGGGGGAGGAGGCGGTGGCAGCAAAAGGGTCTCCAGGCCCCACCAGGAGGTTGGCATCTGCGCCTGCCTAGGGCGCAGAAGCACCTCGAGCCGGCCCTGGCCTTCTATAAAGAATGAAAGGGATGGGGGAAATGAATGTTCCCCTTTTAAAGGAAAGAAAAACTTTTGAGCGGTATCTAAATCTTTTGAGCGGTATCTAAAACTTTTGAGCGGTATCAGAAAAGGGCAACTCGAATGATAAAAGGGTTGGAACACTTTCCCTATGAGGAAAGGTTAAGGCGCTTAGGGCTCTTTAGCTTGGAGAAACGACGACTGAGGGGTGACATGATTGAGGTTTATAAGATTATGCATGGGAAAGAGCAGGTAGAGAAAAGAGGTACTTTTCTCCCTCTCTCACAATACAAGAACTCGTGGGCACTCCATGAAATTGCTGAGCGGTCGGGTTAGAACGGATAAAAGGAAGTACTTCTTCACCCAAAGAGTGATTAACACTTGGAATTCACTGCCACAGGAAGTGGTGGCGGCTACAAGCAGGGATGGCTTCAAAAGGGAATTAGATAAGCATATGGAGCAGAGGTCCATCAGTGGCTATTAGCCACAAGGTATAGATAGGGGCTCTGGGGCAAGGGATGCTCTGTCTTCTTGGTGCTTGGGGGGGGGGTCAACAGTGGGAGGGCTTCTAATGTCCTGGCCCCATTGGTGGACCTCCTGATGGCACTGGTATTTCTGGCCACTGTGTGATACAGAGTGTTGGACTGGATGGGCCTTTGGCCTGATCCAACATTGGCATCTCTTATGTTCTTATGTTCTTATGATCTACACATATGAAAATGATGTACACCCTATGGAGAACCTATATGACCTTATTCACCCTGTTGCTTTAGTTTCAACCTGACAAGAATAGGGTTGCCAGACATCCAGTGGGGGACTGGGGGGCAGGGACATAGGGGGCACCATTACATCAACGGCATGACATGTTGCTCTAGGATTCAGTGGACACTCTATGGTTTTTCTGAGTTTGCCCTTGAAATGATGTCATGTTGTCAATGCAATGGCTATTTTTCTTTTATTTTTTTTCCCTCCAGCCTCCTGAGTGGTGGTGGGGGGGATCAGGGGGCTGCTGCTGGTAACTATAGAGAGAAAGAACTATGAGTTCATCCCTTAAAGTTCTAACCAGCATCTTAGGACTAAATGCTACATGGTTCTGAAAATGTTCAGACTAGCTGTCTGAAGATTTTGGCCACAGTTAGAGAGGAAAGAAAGGCGCTTGAGTACTTAGGGGCCATTTTGGAACGCGCAAGTGGTGCAATTTCCATGGTAAAAACTGCTGCCCCAGTCTGGTAAGTGCTCTCAAAATTGTTTGCAAACAGATCTGTGAAGCAAACCAAAGAGACAGTTGACTCAATCAAAAGGGGGGGGGGATTGAACACGGTAGGTTTGAAATTCGCACACATTTTTTGCCATATTTTCAGTATCCCTCAGTCTCACTGTGATTTTTCTCCTGGCTGGTTGAAAAAAAGGGAAGTAGTGAGGTGGGGCTTTTGCCTCTGTCACCTTTTGAAAAAATACCTGGACTGCTTGGACCATAGACATGCCAAAAAAACCCAACACCCTGGGCTGTACCCCCTGGCTGGAGTCAGTGCGGCTGGGAATCTATAAATTCCTGTTGCTCCAGTGGTGCAGTGTCACTGCCAGTGTGGACCTGGAAGCAATGCCATCACGTTGAGATGTTCTAAGATTCCACTGAAACTGTATGGTAAAAAACCACAGATTTTTAGTGGAATTCTAGAGCATCGCTTGGCACGGTGATGTCATTTGCAGGTTCACACCTGCAGAGACATTGCACCATCAGAGTGATGGTGATTTCCCCTCATTTTTCCTCCTCTGCCCTGCCTGACAATGGCAGGGGACTGGGGCTGTTGGTCTGGCCATTCTACCCCAGGCCTACACCGGTGCCAGAATTTTTGGCTTCAAGAGTTGGCAAGCCGGGTAAGCCTTGAGGAGGCTGGGCAAAACCGTTGTTTTAAAAAGAAATCCGATATGTAAGAGAAAGACATAACACAAAGAGACCGACATCTTCTATCTTTCATAGGACAGAAGGGGTGTATCCACCAGTCATACAGATGGCTATATTTACATAATTTGTTCTTTCCTTTCAAGTTTAACAAGCAGAAAAAAAGCAGAGAAGGAACTTAAAAGCTACAGTAATGTCTCTTCTCCAGACTTGGCACGTGTCCCAGCATTTGTAAGCATTGTAATAGTGTTTTGGGCAGTCAGGCATCAGGCAGGGTGTCAACTGTAAGGACATAAAGGCAGCCTTCCACAGTTTTTAAATAGATGAGGCACGCTTGCCTCCTACACTTGAGAAAACGTACTCTTAGTCAGAGTGGGACCAGGTTGATTTACTGGTTGCAGGAGGGGGGGGGGCTCTCCAGTGATGTCATGATGTTGCTAGCAATGCAGTGATGTCAGCAAGTAGGGGCAGGGTTCTAGCATTGGTTTAACCACAGAGTTTTGGGCCAGTTCTAGAGCTTTGCCCCTACATGGTGATGTCACCAGCGATTCCCCACTTTATCCACCACCAGCCCACTGAATGGCAATGGGGAAAAGGGCTGTTGGCAGGAGGCCTCCCACCACTCCAGGAGCCCTGGCAACCCTAGGTATGACATTCTGTATGAGCGAGAATCAGCACCACGCCCACCCTCATGCCTACTCAATGTATTTTTGCATTAGCGGGGCTGGCCTGACCATTGCACAAACCTAGGTGATTATCTAGGGGACCGTGGAGAGACAACTTCCATCCAAGAACTAATCCCAGTGTTTCAGTTACTGTATCTGCTCTCTGTCCATGAACAGGAGCCCTGCTGCATAATGACAGCTGGGGGGGTGGAGATAGCAGCTTTCAGGGTCTTATATTAAGGGGTTTCTGCCCCATCCCCTGCTAGTAAGTCACGCCTAGAGCTATAAAGTTGAGAAGGCTAAGGTGATAGAAGGAAAACTCTTCCTTTGGAGACAGGAAGGCCATCCCAAAGAGGAGGGAGTGGTTATATAAACTGTAGACACCATGGAAGAGGGCACTTCGGTTTTGGGCAAATCTTTGAATGTGCACAAGCCATGATGGACTAAGCTTTCACCAGTGGGATTCATCTTGTCCACAAGACAGGAGACAATGGAGAGAAGTCCCCACCTGCAAATCTAAGGTAATGATAGACTCTTATCAACTTAAAGTAACAATCACCTGTCCTCAATCAAACATTGCTTAGGAAGTACCTAGAGAAAGGAAAGAGGATTGCTTCACCATTTCTTAGTTCCCTGGCTAAGCCCGAAAGCTTGAACATAACGTGTAGTATTTTATTCCTTTATTACACTTTCTTATATTATGAACTCTGTACATCTGACCTCTGGAAACTCAGCATCCCTAGTTGGTCTAGCTGTCTGGTACCAGGGAGGGGCAGCAGAGAAGCTCTCCATTTCTGGAGCATGATAGCTGTAAAATTGTGATAGTTGGCCCTGTACTTACTTGCAGAAGGGTAGTGGGAAGCACAGCAATGAGGCAGCATCTCTAAACATCAATGCAGGTATGGAGCTTTAGATGTATGATTCCATCTGGCAGGGGATACTCCTAAGGGTCATCAGTAGTTACCCAGTTTGTGATTGGCACCCTTGAGGAGTGAGGGGAAAGGGTGTGTCACCAAGTGGAGATTGGGGCTGCGATGGGGTTTTTCAGACTTCCCAGGGGTCCAGTCAGAAGGCACAGGGAAGAGATGGGAAGCCACTGTTCCTCCACAGGGCCACTGTTGTGCCAGATTTTAGAGCCCCCCCCAAAAAAAGACTGGGCCCACTCCTCCTCCTGCTTGTTCCATGCATGTTGGCAGATCCCCTCAGGCACATGCACCACAGATTCTCTCACTTACTCCTCGACTAACTGATAGAGGTACCTGAGTTTCCACTTGGCACACACTGAGGGATCAGTCCCTGTTGCTTGCAGTTGGTGCGCATGCACTGTCACTCCTCCACCAGAAGTCCCCCTTCCCCTCCTCCTGTTGCTGCTTTAATCAGTGAAGAAATTCTCAGTCATCTGTGGGATGCTTTACAATGCTTGAGTAGTTGGTCAAATGCTAAGCCTGCATGCTCAAGTGCAGCCTTACCACTAGAAGTTCCTTTTTGGCCTCAAACTCTTAATGTTTCTTCTCTTTCCTTCAATGCATACAAGTCCACACTGATTCTTGCTGCACTGAGTGAAAAACACAGAGTTTGCAACAGGGGGCAACAAAGTCATAGTTTGAACTAGGTGCTAAAAACCCTTGGGCTGGCTCTGTGAATAAGCGACGGTTTGGGTGTGCCTCTTGACTAGAAGGAGGTAAGTCCAGAGCTGTTACTCATGCAGGCACTTGACAGTCAGCCTCTTCTTGCTGTGTCTTTGCTTTAGGAGTCTGGAGAGGTAGCTGTGTTGGCCGCAGCAAAAATTAACTGCTAATGGTGATCCAATGGAGTGTAGTGGTTTGATTGTCAGACTAGGACCTGGGAGATCCATGTTTGAATCCTCTGCTATAGAAGCTTACTGGGTCAATAACATGTTTATGAGGTTCCTTCTAGAAGATCACATGCAGGATGAAACAATAAAGAATGTAATGATTGTGTGGATGCAGGATTTGGGATACAATATTCTGCTCCTCTTCTGCCGGTCCAAAATGCCGTTTTACCCATTCTTCAGCCTTCAAAACCGAGTCAATTTTCTCCCTTTCAGGAAAGCACCAGGAATACTGAATTTGGTTGATTTGTAGGAATGAAATCACTTCTTTATATGATTTCCTTTTCTGGCATACTTTAAACGGAGTGTCCTTTAGGACCCTGATATCCGTTGTTCCCAGCTTCAGGGAGTTTGCCGATGCTGCTCTAAGTATTGCATCCCTTATCTGTCTTCGGAGGAACTTGACAACTATTTCGCCCGGCAGGTTGTTTTGCTTTATGTATTTTGAGTATGATCTATAGACCACCTCAATTTCCATTTCTACCTCTGTCGCTGATACTCCCACCACAGGCGCAATAAATCCCACTGTGAGTTTCTTCAAGTCCTTCCCCGATGATTCGGCAATACCCTGAAACCTGAGTGTTTTATTTGCTTTCTCCATTTGCAAGTTCAAAAGCCTTCATTCCTGGGAATCTTGTCTCTGTTCCAACACTCCCACCTTCTTTTTCACTTTCTTGGTGTCATGTGCTGTTTCCTTTATTTTCTCATCTGCTTGTACTGCTTTCTTAGTTAACTCTGCAATCTGTTGCTGTTGCAATGCCAGCTTTTGGTTTGAAATGGTCAACTGCTGGTTAATATCGAGTCTCTCATTAATCGGCTTGAGCAGTTCCGATAACATGGAAAACATGTCACTCGTCTCTTCCGGTCTCGGACTTTGACCTCCTTGTTTTATTGCTTTCGCACACTTTTTCTGTGCCGCAGCCATTTTCAACTTTGTTTATATTAGAAGAACCTTTTCACTGGTGAAGTCCCCGTCCCCCCTTTTGTTCCTAGTATGAACTTTAGAGAGCCAGAACCCGCTTCCGAATTGGTGGCCGAGTGGCGGTGGGGCGTGACAAGACGGGAGCTCTGTGGATTATCCTTCCGCTGGGTGGGTGGAGAGCACCTTTGGCCTGTTTGGTGGTAGCCCCTGGCAATTGGGGGGTGGGGACTTAACAGCAGCAAGAGCCTGAGTCCGGCATCGCAGCAAGGTCGCTGCCAAAGGGGCACTTCTGGCACACACCGGAAGTGACATGGCAGTGCAGAGGGGTGGGGAGTGCTTGATAGAACACACCCCAAGGTACTTTGAGCTGCTTCATAATTACTTTTTAAAACATTAGAACAAAGCTTGAGTCCCATGGCACCTTTAAGACCAACAACGCTTTATGAAAGGTATATAAGCTTTCGGGTGCGCACACACTTCTTCTTAAGAAGTGTGCATGCACATCTGTATAATTTCCTTCTAGAAGATCATATGCAGGATGAAACAATAAAGAATGTAATGATTGTGTGGATGCGGGATTTGGGTTACAGTATCCAAACAGATGACTGGCTCAAAATATGGAAGGCAGCTACGTTTATGAGAGCAGTTGCATTTAAAGAAAACATATACAAAATGTTTCATAGGTGAGATTGGACACCAGACAGGTTAGCCAAAGCTTATAAAACAATGTTAAGAAATTGCTGGAGATGTAAATCTAGTGTAGGAGCCTTCCTGCACATGTGGTGGAGATGTGAAAAAATGCATAAATTTTGGTAGAATGTTAAAAATATAATAATGGAAATAATGAACATTAATTTGAACTTGGTACCAGAGATTTATTTACTAAATATTATTCCTAGTCATTATGAGTAAAATGATGTATATCTTTTGACCTATATACTTACAACAGCCAGAATATTAATAGCTAAACATTGGAAATTAGAAAAAATTCCATCAAGAGAAGAAACAGCTAAGAAATTGCTAGACGTGGCGGAAATGGACAAGCTTAATACATTATTACAAGGAAAAGATGATAAGATATGTCTAAAAAGATGGTTTAGAGTATATAAATGGATTGAAGATGAATGTATGTAATGGACACAATATAAGGTATAATCATGTATTATTACATATATGGACAAATTGTTTTTATAACTAATAAAAATATAATGGAAAAAATAACATGTTTATGAGGTTGTGAAGGGGGAGAGTTGTAGATGGCAATGTTATGAAATACCAGAATTGTATCAAGGAATTCCAGAGTCGCTGTCAGGAGCCAATGCCTGGCCCCGACTCATCCCAGCCATGGCTGCCCAAGCTGAGAATGGCTGCGGGCCTGACTCACCCATGTGAGGAAGGCCAAGAGAGGGAGGCCTCTAGGACCCATGCAGATCACTCCAACGCAGCTGAGAACAAGGCTGGGAGCCAAGCAGGCAGTGGCAGAGAGGGGCATGGTCAGGCAACAAGGGCGAGCCCTGACTTAGGAAAGGCCAAGATGTAGATTAGCCAGCTTTTGGTTATGATTAATACCTGGAGATTTTGGGGGTGGAGCCTGAGGAGGGCTGGGTTTGGGGAGGGGAGGGACTTCAGTGTGGTGTAATGCCATAGAGTCCAGCTTCCAAAACAGCCATTTTCTCTCCAGATGAACTCTGTTGCCTGGAGATCAATTGTAATAGCAGGAGATGGTGGCAGGAGATCTCCTGCCACCACCTGGAGGCTGGTGACCTTACCAAGATGGGAGAGGCTAGGAGGCAGCCCTGAGCAGCCAGGGGAAGGAGGAAGGAGCAGGCTGGTCAGGGAGACCAGCAGCAGGGGAAGAAGTAGGTAAAGGATTCCCTTTCCTTTTATAGCCTCCCAGGTGGATCAGGTGGAAGAAGAGAAGAAGAGATTGGATTTATACCCCACCTTTCACTCAGAGTCTCAAAGCCGCTTACAAACACCTTTCCCTTCTCCTCCGGACAACAGACACCCTGTGAGGTAGTGGAAGGGGATTGGCTACAGGTCAGGTGGGGGTGGGACCAGGGAATCCCATAAAAGGGAAGGGCACTAGGCCTGGGAGGAGGGAGAAGGCCAGAGTGAGGGGAGTGGGGAATCAAACCCGGTTCTCCCAGATTTGAGTCCGCACACTTAACCACTGCACCTAACTCTCTGGAAGGGGATTGGATACAGGTCAGGTGGGGGTGGGACCAGGGACTCCCATAAAAGGGAAGGAAGGGCACTAGACCTGGGAGGAGGGAGAAGGCCAGAGTGAGGCAGTCCAGGGAAGGAAGAGGGCCTTGGTGTAAGAATGTCCTCTTCTTTGTAATTCTGAGGCCAAAGTGAGGACTTCCTCCTCACTCCCCTTTCATTTGGGGAAACAACAGAGGGAGGGAGCCCGTCACTGTTGCTATGCAGAGTCAGGCAACAGCAAACCATCTCTGCCAGTTTCTTGCCTTGAAAGCCCTACAGGGTCACCATAAGTCAGCTGCAATTTGATGGCACTTTATACACACACATGGAATCTCAAATCCTTTGGAAATCTCAAACTTTTCAATGAATTCTAATTTTCACTAGAGCATCTCCCTGCAGTACCTGAGAATGGTGACACATCTGCAACAGAATGTCCCAGGAATTGTTTGACCCTGCTGCTTTTTCTTCATAACTTTGCTTTGTAGTATTTGAATGATCCAGGCAGCTCACTGAAGAGACAGGACAGAATGACCTAGTGCTGACAGCTTAGATCAGTGACTCATGCAGAGACGCAGCAGGGGTCTTGTGTTTGTTCAATGCTGGTTTAGAGTTTATGGCATTCAAATGAGGTTGGGGTGTTCCCCATCCAGAAGCTTCCTCCCCTACTCTGTGTGAACTCAATCATCTTTTGCCCCCCCCCTTTCTTGTGCCTTGCTGTTCAGAAAGCACAATGAAGCTTCATTCCCTCTTCCAGCTGCCTTTTCATTCGGCTTATGATCTCCAGTTCTCTCACTGCCTTCTTTGTTCTTCTACAGGCTGCTTCATCTCTGAGGGCAAAAACCACGTATTGCATGCAAATGCCAGTAAAAGGAAAAAGTTTTTTTAAAAAAATCCTTAGGAGGTTGCAATGGGGGAGAGGCTGATTAACTTTTTATCAGCTGGCTGCTTTGCAGAGTTCCAGGTCACTGTTCACAGGGATTTTGAGTACAAAAACAGCTGGTGAGGAATAGGTTAAACACACACACACACACACAAGTACATGCATCCACACATCACCGCTCTCCTAAGCCTCCTAAGACTAGTTTTCATTTTTAAAAGCTGGATTTTCAGTAAATGTGTATAGTTTATCCCTGAGGACTGCTTGCAAGCTGGTGGTAAGTGGATGGTAATGTATCCAGTAGGTGTTAGTTGAGGGACAAAGGCAGCCATCTTGGGAAAGGCTGACAGATCCTGAGATCTGTAAAGCTGCCCTTGCCTTTGTGGATCCTTCTTGCTTCAAGGGCAGTATTACTTCAAGGGCCTCCAACCTTGCTGAGCCCAGTGGGCATCACCAAAATGGCTGTCGTGGAAGGTGAGACCAACCACAAAATGGCAGGTATGGAGGCAATTAAAAATGTTGGAAAGTTCCAAGCCAAGTATCCTCCTTTGATGGAGATAGCTGCTTCTGAATAGGTGCTCCCTGCAGATACAAACTTGATGTCTACTGGCATCTTCTGAAGTACCTCCTGCTCTGGTGAGGTGGAAGAATGACAGCATCAGGCCCGTAGCCAGGATTTTGTGGCTTGTGGGGCAGATTTTTTTTCTGGTAGGGCTGGTGAGGCTGCCATTATTTGCCATAATGAAGGGGGGTGGCGTGCGGCATGTGTTTCCAGTTGATTGGCTGAAGGGCCCTTTAAATCTTGCAAGGAGGGGAGGGAGAAAGGTGTGTGTGTGCCCCTGCTTCATCTCAAAAGCATTTAAAGGATCTCTTTAAATGCTTTTGGGAAGATGGGGGGCCTCTAAGGAAGGGGGTTGGCATTTTAAGGAAGGGGCGGAGCTCTCAATAGCCCCACTGTAGCTATGGGCCAGGACAGCATTGACTTGCAGGAGGAGAAGCAAGTGGGCATCGGGAAACAACGTTTGAGGGCCCAGTGGCACTCATGTGTGCGGAGCTGGGGATCACTGGTCTACTGTGACTGGCAGCAGCTCTCCAGAGTCTCACATCACCTGATCCTGCAGACAGAACTGAGGACCGTCTGCATGCCAGACTCTGCCACTGAGCCACAGCACCCTCTTTGTCATTGCCTAAACTGGTCTGGGTTGAGTCTACATGATGCGACTGCCATCACTAGTGGGAGCACAAGGAAGACCCTAGCCATAACTGTGTTTGGAGGGTGGACTTGGATGAACTGCCCCTGGGAGAAATGGGCAAGTAGCTGGAACATCTCCTATGATTGAATAGTGGGTGGTTGCTAAGTGAAGCCGTGCAGGGGAAAAGCCCAAGCATCTGCCGAATTGTGCTGTTAGAATAAATAGTTTCTAAAGAGCACTAAATCACACCCACACCCACCCCAAGCAATATGAAAGCGCAAACAGTGCCCCTGTGCCAGTTCAAACCAGCTGACCTTTCCAACTTTTGGGAGTCCACTTGCTCTGCTTACTGAACTGGTTCTGAACACTGTTGATTTGGCCTGGATGCTAATTGGCTTTCCAGAAAAGCACCATCCTACTTGCTAACTCTGTCCCTGCTCTAAGTCCTTTTAAGTGTGTGTCCTGGGATGCTGCCTCTTGGACAGAGAGTTAACCTTGATGACCTTTTGTTCTTTTGCCCACACATCCGTATCTCAAAAAATTCTTCAGCAACAGCTCTGGCTTGTTAAGCAATAAAATAAGGACATTGCCTCTCAGCCAAATGACTGTATCAAGTCAGCTTTTGTGATGTGGAGAAGCTGCCTGTTTGATTTGCTGTTGTCTTCTGGAGAAGTAGCAAACGAAGCTGCCTGTTTGATTTGCTGTTGTCTTGTACAGACAAAAGCCCCTTTCAGGGTGTGCTGCCAATGCATGGAGCGAGGAGGGAGATCAGATCACTCCTGACTTTCATGGGAGCTCGGCATGGATGTGATGCCACAGAGCCCATCCTTTTCTCCAGGGGAACTTCCCTGTAGTCTAGAGATGAATTGTATTTCCCGGAGAACTCCACATCCCACTTGGAGAATGGTAACCCTAAAGGGGAGGAGCCATGGCTCAGAGGTGGAGCATGGGCATCACATGCACAAAGCCCCAAATCCAATCTCTGCTATCTCCAAGGGTCTCATGTAGCAGGAGTTGGACCTTTCTGTGCCTGGAGGGCCACTGTCAGCACAAGGAGTGCTGATCTAGATGGCTCAGATGGCCGGAGATTTCAGGGCTAGAACCTGAGGAGGGCGGGGTTGGGGAGAGGGCAGGACTTCAGTGGGGTATAATGCCAGAGCATTCACCTTCCAAAGTGGCCATTTTCTGCAGGGGAAGTGATCTCTGTTGCTTGGGGGCCAGTTGTATTCCAGCCACCTCCTGGAGGTTGGCAACCCTACACATGGGGAAAAGCTAACTTAAAATTGTTTTTTTTCTTGTGTTTTTGGAGATACAGCTCATAACTGGTGACCAAATTATGATTCAAGCCACAGGAAGTTTGCTGATTACTTCCCAGGACTGTCTCCTCCAACCGCAAGCAGCTCTCTGAGGCTGCCTGAGGCATTAAACCTAGGACTTTCTGCATGCAAAGCATGCACCCTACCATTGACCTATGAGATCTAGTTAGATATACACTCAGAGCTGCTAAGAGAATTTATAGCCCTAAGGGCAAGCATGATTCATCTCTGTGCTCTCCCCCATGCGCATATTCCACTGCACGTTTTGACACTGGTTATCGATAGCATGACCACACAAGAAGAGGCAAATTATCTGCTAGAAGGGAGTGAAGTTACAGCTGACACTCCCCAAATATAGCATGCTTGGTGAATGTGAAATCCACTTTTTTTGGTGAAACTTCATAAATGAAATGTTGGGATTTGATTTTGCTGGAGATACATTCTGTTCAAATCAGTGGTTTGTTTTTTAAAGATAGCTTTCTAGGAGGAAATGGTTTATCTGACATTATGACATAAATTTGATCTGCACAACTGAATTTATTGTAGTTCTGTTTACCCTTTTATCATTGTTAATGGGGTACAGGGAAGGGAAATTCTGCGAGTGACATAGAGGAATTTATCATGTCCTCTGTAATAATGTATTCCGTGGCTAACCGGTGAAACTCTGACAATTGCCACACTGAGCATTTCAGTTCTTGAATGCCGTGCATTTGATTTACTTAAACCAATATTATGCAAGCATATGCATGAGACGCACAAGGGCATGCCAATTTTTGAATGAATCCTATTGAAATATTAATACTGATTCATTATAAGAATCCAGAGAACATGGTTAAACTGAACAGTGAAGCCAGAAATACTTGTTTTCAACACCTCATTCTCATCTGTTCTTTTGCCCCAATGCCAAGCAAATTTTGAATGAACAAACTCACTTTGGCAGACTTCCTGGAGGTGCCAGGGTGTAGCTTACTGAAAATCATATTGCTACTAAAGCGGGAGAATCATGTGGTTCCTAGGAAGGTGCTGTCTCACAAGTGAAAGGTTGCAGCTTCCCCAGGCACCAATCTACCCCATCTCTCAACTTTCCAGTGGCATCTCTTCTGTCTATGTCTGCAAAGTAGATCCAGGAGGAGGATGTGGACAGATGAACAGGCCAAACAGACACATCGAAGTGTGGGACGTTGGCTTACTATCATTTGGTTTCTATTTTATCTTATCTTGTTTCTCAAGGAGTGATACAGGATGTAATAAACACTCTTCATTTATGGTAGCTGATGTTCAAGATATTATGGATATGCTGCAATGTTCTTAACATTCAGTTCCTTTTAAGTAAGTTAGGATTGTTTTTATCCCTTAGAAGTACTATCACAATTGTTGTTAAATTGTTATTGTGTTGTTGTTTCTTAATAATTTTTTTTTAAAAAAGATGGTCCAATTTGCTTCTGATTCTTTGGATGGGCTATATTTTTGTTTTGAATCTGAACTGCTTGTATTCCTTGTGTTCCTAGGTTGCTTCCACACAAAGGTTTTTCTCCAGGTTGGCATCCAAACTGGGTCAGGACTTCCTTCCTTCCTTCCTTCCTTCCTTCCTTATGACGTTGTCCTCTAATCTCCCACTTTCTGTGTTTTCCCCTGTTTTGCAGTGATTTTTCTAAAATCTGGTTTGGTAAATCTTTTTTGAAAGATCACACTCAAGCACCTTCATACCCTCCATGGATGGCAATATTGGCAATATATTGGCCTACATTGGCGATGTTGTTCTTCCCTCATTCCCCTTCCCCAATAGATGCAGTTTCCCTACTACTACCAGATGGCTTTTAGGAGGCTGTTTTAAAAACTGGCTATGCTGGATCACTGCTGTGATCTACTGCTCCCAGTCTCTAGTCCTTTTCACTGCAGAAATATAAGGGGTGTGCATCTCTACAACAAAAAATGAAAGCTGAGAATTCAGAGGGACCAATAGATCTACATCATGGCAATATCTATATATCTAATACCGAAATCGTCCCGTGCGTGCAGATACTTATTTCCGCACATCGGGGGCACCTGGGGGGGAGGGAGATGTTTGTGCACACTTGTGGCAGTCCCCAGGTGTGCACAAAAATCTGAAACCTGTAAAAAATATTGGGGGGATACTTAAATCTCCCAAAAGTGACAGAGCGTCCCCTGCGCATGCGCAGGGAACGCTCTGCACCCGGCCTCGCTGCCGCCGCCACTTCGAGGGGGGGAGAGACCAGCGAGGTCTGGCGGCTGCAGCCACTTGGCCCTCGGTTTGGAGGGGGGGAGACCAGCAAGGCCTGGGCGGCTGCCACCGGCCCTCGCTTCGGAGCCACGGGGGGGGAGATCAAGCCGGG
>NW_015172553.1:2697177-2714743 GCF_001447785.1 Gekko japonicus
GAGTATCGCGGGTCCCACCCCTTGTATTGTTATAATGCCAAAGTACTGGTCTTCTCCAATTCCTGGAAGGTCTTTGACTGGAAAATCAACAGTCATTCCTTAGAACAGGTTAAGACCTTTAAACAGAGCTCTTTTTGTAGAAAAAGCCCAGCAGGAACTCATTAGCATAACAGGACACACCCAACAGCAGAAATGCATTAGCATATTAGGCCACACCCCTGACAGTGCAGCTCATTAGCGTATTAGACCACACCCCCATGCCTTCCCTTGGCTTGCCTGGGCTCCCCAGGAAGGCACAGGGAAGCATTTAAATGCCTCCCCGATCCTTCCAGGGGCCCCAGGGGGTCACTCTCCAGGCCTTCCCTCTCTAGCCACGCACACACAGAGGTTTTGGCTGTAGTGGGCATGGTCAACCTTGAAGCCAGCCGGAACTCCTTTCCTGTGCGTTCCTGCCCAAAAATAGCCCTGCGTTTAAATATCTTGGTGTTCATTTCCAATATAACGCCTCATAGGTTTGTCATCGAAAAATAGCAATTAATACAGCTAAAGTAAATGTGGCAGCAATCTCTAAATTTTACTTCTCAGGAAGAGGTAGCCAGTATGTACCTGCTGCTTTAAAAGCCTTTACCGCCAAAATAGGGGCCCAGCTATCTATATATCTAATAGTGAAGTGGCCCCCGTGTGTGCGAATACCTAAATCCGCGCACCAGGGGCACTTGGGTGGAGATTTTTGTGCACATGTGGGACGGTCCCCAGGTGTGCACAAAAATCTTAAAACCTGGAAAAAAAATCGGGGGGATACTTAAACCCCCCCAAAAGTCACAGAGCTTCTCCTGCGCATGCGCAAGGAACGCTCTGCAAACTGCCTCGGTTCAGGGGGGGGAAGGGAACGAGTGAGTGACCGGTCGCTTTGAGGAGGAGGCGGGGAGGCCCGGTGAGCCCCGGCGGCTGCAAGTCGCGGGCCTCGCTTTGAGGAGGAGGTGGCGGCAAGGCGCGGCGGCGGCGAGCCCCGGCGGCTGCAAGCCGTGGGCCTCACTTTGAAGGGGGGGAGAAGACCGGCAAGGCCGGAGACGAGGGGGGGAAGACAGCCGAGGTTGCTCGGAGCCAGGAGCCGGGAAGGGAGACTGCCGAGGCCCGGCGGCTGTAAGCCGCGGGCGGGAATGACCGACAGGTGAGGCCCAGTGGCGGCAGCGGGAGGGAGGGAGACTGGCGCAGGCCACACTTCGAGGTTGCTCGGAGCGGGGGGGGAGAGGCCGGGGGGTGGTAGTTGAGGGGGGGTGGAGGAGACAGGGGAACCGACGGGAGGGGGGGAAGCTTACCTGCTTCTTCCTCCTCCACTTGCTCTGTGTGGAGCTCCCCCGCTCCTCCCCCCGCGATTTTCGCGGGTCCCCTTTCTTGTTATATATACAGTTGGAAATTCCATAGAACAGCCTCAGTCTTATTTCCTGAGAAAAATATTTGGGGTCCCAATATGCTTGGAATGTGGCCAGAACATGTTGATAACTAAAGTGCGGCTTACTACTATTAAGTATTGGCTTTGCCTTCTTTTCGGTTTGGATTCCTTTAGCTACACCTGTCACCTTTATTATAATCTAATGACTCAAATTGGATTACCTATATAGAATCCAAAATTAAATCTCTAGATATCACCTTAGATTATTTACTTACTTCCGAATCCGAGGCTTTTTCAATTATAAGAACCAATCTACTTGACTCTGAGTTACATTCATTATATAACACTGCTAACAAAACATGTTCACCTCTGTATTTTGGAATATTCCCTAAAGTCAGCCAAGCTGCCTCTTATCTCTATCAGCTTCATATTCCCAAACTCTATAGAGCCCTTTCTTTGGTCTTATTATCTGGCCGCTTCCAGGTTGTACGCTTCTCCGATAGATGCTGTCCATGCACAAATGATCATATTGAAACGACTTCCCATGTTTTGTTACAGTGTCCCTTCTATTATGTGATACATCTGGAATTCTTAAATCCTGTTTTGGCTCAATTAGAAGAATATTCTGATAGTCTAAAGAATCTTACTCTTCTTGATAATTCAAATTATGAGATAATGGAAACTGCTGCAAAATTTCTCTTTGGTGCTACTTCTATTTGATCTCTATTCAGTTGATTGGTTCTTTTCGCTGGTATATTTATATGACAATTCTTTTTACACCTGGTTTTTTTTTGCAAACATTATTTTATGTCATTGTTATTGTTGTTCATGAGTCTGCAAGTGTTACATCCCAATAAAGGTAATTGGATTGGATTGGTTATAATGTTATTGACCTATACATATTGAGCCATTTCCTTTAAAAAAAAAACAACCTCTGATGGAGTAGGGGTGGTGGTGACAGCTGGAGTGAGCTGAGGCAAGGGATGCACAGGGAAAACTGCCAAGTGCATGCTCCTTTGCCTCTGCAAATGGCTCTGCATTCACAGCAGCAATGAGAGCTTCATGGAGAATCACTGCCAAACGGAAGCATCCATTTAAGAGTGCTTATGTACAGGAAGGGAGCTGCAGTGGCTCAAGTGGTTAAGACACTAAACTGCAGGCTGTGGAAGTAGTTCAGCAGTTCGAGACCCGAGTTGCCGCATGACGGAGTGAGCTCCCATCTCTAGTTCCAGCTCCTGCCAAGCTAGCAGTTCGAAAGCAAGAAATTGCAAGTAGATAAATAGGTACCACTTTGGTGGGAAGGTAACAGCGTTCTGTGCGCCTTGGTGTTTAGTCATGCCGGCCACATGACCACGGAAACGTCTTCGGACAGCGCTGGCTCTTCGGATTTGAAACGGAGATGAGCACCGCAACCCTAGAGTTGGACTCGACTGGCTTTCGAGCAAGGGAACCTTTACCTTTACCTTTGTATACAGGAAGGGAACCTCTCCGATTATTCATCAGAGCCCTTGCCTGAGGTTGCAGATGCCAGACTGTGCAAGAGAGAAGATTGTGGAGCATGCACACGGCAGAGTTTGTGCTGTCATATCGTTCAGTGATGCTGAGCTGATCCAAGCAATGTCGTATTTTCTCCGGTCTTCTTTTCTGGGTTGGGATTGGGGCAAGATTTGCTGCCTTATAAATAAATCATAGTGATTTATCTAAATAAAATATTGTGCTTGGATGGAGTACCAGACAGACAAGCCAATTAGCAGGCAGATGATAAAACAGGAAGTGCTCTTCAGAGACACCAAAGACTGCTCATCTGCTCAGCGCTCTCATTTCTCACTGTTTTATCTGTGCATTGGAAATAATGCTGTCAGATTGTTTGCTCAAGAGAAGTTTGAAGGCTCTTTGTTGGGTAAGAATAAATAGCATTTCAAAGAAGCAGCTTGGTAAAATTATCTTTCAAAAAAGGAGCTTTCTATATATAAGCGCTTCTCCGAGTCAAGAAAAAAAATCTCCCTGATCATTTATGTAAAAATAATTTCCTGATTGGTTTTTGTTTGCTATTTTTGGGCCCCGGTCACACGGCAAAGTTGCCACGGGAGAGGCACAGATGGTGGGCAGATTATCCGGGCGCGATCACACCCCAACATCTGGAAAGCGGAGTGCACCCATGGCTTACCGCCGACAATGCGCGTTAAAAAAACTAGTACCTCCAAGGTACTAGTAAACGTTTGCCATGGGCTGCCTCCAGATGCCCGTGGTGTGATTGCGCCGGCACGCAGCATTCCCCTCCGGTCCCTCGTTTACCTGCTGGCGCCAAGGGAAGGACCGGTGGTGTGCCGCTGGTGCGTCTGATCGCATAATCGCGGATCAGACTGCGCCGGGGCAATTAGCAACGCCTCTCCCCCGCGATATCCGGCCCGTGTGACCGGGGCCTTTGTAAAGTTTTATGCTTAAAAAGTCACAACTGCTGGTAAGATTCTCCCTCCTCTTCAATTCTTTTCTCTTCAGTCACAAGCTCTACATCATAAACTGGAAAAAATAAAATTGTCTAGAAAGCCGGGGGGGGGGGCTTGCCTTATGAGGACTTCAGAATTCCTTCAGTGCTCAACACAAGCCTGTTTGTCTTGCTTTTGTGTTTGGCCTGTGTTGATGAGTAGTTGATGATAGTGAGGCTTTAGCCCTAAAACTTCAGCTAGCTCTATGGTTCGTTCATCTTGGAAAGAGGTTTGCTAAGAGGCTGATTCCTCTGTTATAAAGAGAACTTAGGAAGATCCTCCAGGTTCCTCAAAGTATGGACCCTAAATGCTTGTGAAGGTACTCAACAGGTTTATTTACATGGAATACAAGTTGGGCCTAGAAACTGTGCTTCAAACATTAACCCTTTGTTAACTGTTATCATTTGTTGCTTTTTACCACAGAATAAAAGAGTGCTGTAGCCCAAAAGTTTCAATTTTCCTTTGTTTTGCACTGCAGTGTTCCACTTTCTCCCTCTTATTTGAAACTTAAAAATTTAAAACAGCATGCAAGCTTTTCAGGTCTTTATCTATAGACCTGAGGCCTTTCCATCATGTTAGGGTTGCCAAGTCCTACCTTAAGCCACACCAGGGGACTCCCGGCTTGTTCCGGGAGTGTACGTGCGTGCGCGAAGTGCGCACGTTACCCGGAAGTGACGCGGCTGCGCCCGGGCGCGCAGGGGGCGGGGCCGTGGTCATCTGAGGGAAAAACAGAGTTGGGGTGGGGTTCCCCCCGGGGTCTGATCCACTGGTGGCGGGGAACGGGCCTCTGGGACGAGGGTTTCCCCGCCCTCCCGGGGGGACTTGGCAAGCCTACATCATGTACACAAATTTGTCCCCTCTCTCATTTGGTTTTTGTATTGGGTGTCTCAGCTGGTAAAGAGTTCTAAATAACTCAGCATACCCTTTGGGAATATTTTAGTTGATCTTAATAAATGTTATTATACAGTTCTGGATTTTGGAATTTTTCTCTGGACACATGTGGCTACCTACAATCTTTGTCTGTTTTCTCCCTTGCATTGTTTAATTCATCTCAGTTTGTTAAAGTCTAGAACACAATCCATGTTATTATCCTTTTATTAGGACTAACCCAATGGCACATAACAGTAGGCAAGCTTTCAACTTCATCGACTGTTTCATTATAAACTGGGCATATAGGATTAAAGAAAGGGGGCTGTGAGTCTTTTACACACCCAATTAGGATTCCGGTGTCAGAAAAGGCCCTGCTGGGAACCCTGGAGATTAAAGCACACTCTTTTAACAGAATTTCAGTTCAGTGCCCTGAGAAATGAAGGGGTCAGGCTTCTAAAGTTCTGGAAAGGGCAAATGGGAACTTGCTTGTGCCAGTTTGGGGAGCATCTGGGCTGCCTTGAACCTGGGGTACCAAACAAATGGCCACTGGGGATCCCAGTACAAGAAATGAAGGTGTTTGTGCATCTCTCCTGGTGCACTGATTCTGCAAAGAGGGTTCTTTCACACTAACAGTGGATTTTCTTTCTTGCTTTGTGATTTAAGGTGCTGCAAAGCTCTTTTGTTCTCATGAAGGGCTGTTTATTCTTTCCACTGGGATCCTGTTCCAGAAAAATCATGTGTTGTTTTTTAAGTCTCTGCTTTCAGTCGCCTTGGCAGGACCCAGATTTCTGAAGTTAATTTTATAGACATGCCTGGGAGACAGTGCGAGTGCTCCTCCACAGGCGTGGGAGCCATATATGGTGTGTTTTGTCACTTGTGGCTTTCCCTTGAGCTCATGATGAGATTGAGTGTGCCTGATCCTGCTGTAATTGTGTCATGACTCCTTCGACTGGCTTGCTTTCGATTGCAACATTCTTAGGTTCTTACATTGGGAAGAAAAACTGGCAGGCAGTTTATTGTTCAGGCTGGTGGAACTTTTCAAATGGAAGAAAAGTTCAAGTTGCTGTTTAGCCTGTTGACTCTGAGAAATGGGACTTCCACTGTGTGTTACATATTGCATCCCCTTTCTCCAAAGCAGGGAAATGTTGGTGGACTTTTAAGCACAGTGGCATAGTTGCTGCTTGCCTGTGGTACCTAACACACCATTGGGCGCATATGCATGAAGGAATCATGAGGGTGCAGTCGAGTATGTGGCTTATTTCCAGCCAATCATTGTCCTCCTTCAGGCCAGGCAGTGGTCAGGTGAGAAAGGTCCAAGCACCCTGCCTCTTCCCCATGTTTGCTTCAATTACACACACACTTGGTGGGAGATTCCACCATGGGGAAGAGGCTGTAGGTCATATATCCATAGGTCTGTTCACTTAGGGCATCTTCTGGCAACCCTAGCCCTGACAATGTATGAATCATACAACTGTGATGAAGAAGCATTCACAATTATTTATCTAAAGATGTTATACAAAACATTAATTTCTGAATGTGATTATTACAAGAGATAATACAATAGAAACAGAAGCGAAAAGGCGGTACGGTGGTCTCCGGATTGGTGCTGCCATTTCGACAATGTGTCTTCTTCTGACCAAAAATTGTGCCAGTCAATGCAAAGTATGGAGTTCCTCAAGCAACAAAAAGCTGCATGCTCATGAGTTTTCTAGCTCTTATAGCTTGAGAAACAACATCTCTTATTCTAGAAAAAAAGTTCTCCCAAAAGGGCTGAAGTCAAAGCTTTTCCCCATTCCCTAATGTAGTTTTCGTCTCAAATATAGTATAAGCTTGGGAAGAATTGCATGTTCATTGTCACTCATTCTCTGCTCATTCTCACTCACCTGGGATATAAAGGGGAACTTGAAGGGGGAGCTCTGTTTACAGGGAGGAAGGTATGGCAGTAGATAGGTCATGAGCTGTTTTTGACTGGAACAGTATTTTCTGTGGATACATTTCTATTGTATATGTTGGCAAACTAAATAAGAACCTTGTTATTAGAGTGATCCCCTTTGCCCCATTGCCTTTTAAATATATCATTGGGAGAAGTACAGTCCTGCATGGAGTGTCATCTCTAGCTGGGGGGATGGAGGGAGAGAGGGAGAGTTCTTAGAAAGCCCTGTCCATAGCTGAGAGCAGCTGCAGCAGCCAGGTTTTTCTTCTGCTTGCGTACTGCTTCTGTATGCTGGAGGCTGAGAGGGATATTGCAACTGAACTGGGATTTTTGCATTGACATCACAATAAACCGTAGTTAGTACTAACCACAGAATTGGCATTCTAGTATCTAGCAACAAACTACGATTTATTGGGCAGCCTGCAATTAGATCTCATACAAACCAGAGTTTAATCAAACTGTTATTTATAGACTGTTTTATCATGACACTTGTATGCAGCCACTTCTCCCTATCTGCCTGTAACCTGGGCTAGAGAAGTTCTCTTGGACAGGGAATACAATCCCTTTCATTCCAATCCAATTGGTAATGGTTACATCTAAAAACATATTTCCCACTGAAACCAGTGTGAACAAGTGAACAGGTTTATTGTGGCAGAATAAACATAGAGAGACTTCATCAAAGGAAGGCTTTCTCCATCAAAAAAATGTCATTCACCATTGGAGGAAGGTTTTCTGTATTGAAGGAATGTTTAACAGAACAAAAATCATAGGAACCAGTTTAGTGTAAGGGAGTCATAGGATCTAACTCTCCATGTTTTTGATCTGCCCTGACTTAACTGCTGATCAGCTTCACTGGGTGACCCCAAGTTACACAGATAAAGTTATCTCTCTTTGTCTACTTCTCCACACCATGCATCCTTTTATCAACATTTATCATATGACCCCTACCCCACAGAGAAGGTAGTGTACCCCTTGATCATTTTGGTTGTCCTTTTCTTGGCTTTTTCAAACCCTTCAACAATCTTTCTAATATCTTTTTATGCAAACATCCCCGTCCTAACAACCGAAATACACCCCCCCGGAGATTTGCTGAAATGTTTTTTTCCAACATTGACTTAAACCTCTGAGATGACAGATGATCTTTGTGAAGCTGCTGTATTTCTCTTCCCATTTGTAAATATTAGTGTTTTCTACAGTTAAGATGGCATTTAGTTGAATGTAATTTTTTAAAAAAAATCAAAGTTGTTTCCATTGTCGCTTTCCTTGTTTGGGGACGGGGGGACGGGACGGAACTCAAATAGTAAATGTGTATCAAGGGGAAAAGCATACTCCAGTCAGCATTTCCTGTTCCATCTAGACCTTTCTTAAAATTGAAATCGACAGATATCTTGCCCACCTGCTGTTTTCAAACACTTCTTCCATGAAAGCACTTCAAAGGCGGTCTGCAAAGTAAAGTGTAGTAGCGGAAAGCCAGAGTGAGCTGCAGGTTCCTTGCATATCAGAACTATACCTATGGGTCATATTTACAAGTCAGTGGGCTAAAACAGAGACAAGTTTCAGTCTGGGCAGGTATTCAGAATGAAAGATGCGAGAGCCACATTGTTTCTGCCATCCTTATCAGTGGAGACTGGTTTTGCCCACATCACAATGTTGCTTCATGTTCAGCATTTCCCTTTTCTCCATAGAAATTAATAGCAGCTACTTGAGCTAAATTTGTACAAGGCAAGCCATTCCTGGGGTGAGCGAATTAGGTTCTATATTAGTTTCAGAGGGCAGCCTTGTAGGTCTGCAGTATAGCAGTTAAAGGTTTGAGTCCAGTAGCACCTTAGAGATCAAAAAGAGTTTCAGGGTATAAGCTTTTCAGGGTCAAGGCTCCCTTCTTCAGACACCATAGAGGTTCTATATTGTAGCTCACCTACTTTGTCCCATAGAACTCAAGAAAAGTCACTGAAAGTTGATCCAAACTTTTTGCATACTTTCATGTTTTTCTTCTTGGTCACACCAGAATGTGATGGAGCTCTGCTTATATGAGTTGATTATAACACTGTCTAAGAACCCTGGTGGAATTCGAAATACAAAGGCCACATAATTATAACCAATCCAAAGGATATGAAACAGTGTGCAAGCTTTTGAGTTTGCCAGAACTGTTCACCAGTCTGGGTGCTAAAGGGGGAGGGAGATTGCCCCCTGACTGAGCTCCTCTTGCCAAAATGATCATTCCAGATGAGTAGCTCTGTGGCAGCAAAATCAAACAGGAGTCCAGTAGCACCTTAAAACTCTTCCAACAGTCATTCTAGCGAAAGCTTTCTTGAGATAATGCATCAGATTACATTTGAGTGTATATTTCATTGTTATGATGGTGACAAGTTTGTGTGAGGGGTTGGGCAGCCCTTGAAAGGTGGCTTGTCAATGACCCTTTTCCAATATGGAAGAAGTCCTTTCCAAACACTAGTGCTGAATGCATGTGCAGTCCACACTTCCTCCTAGGGAAGTAGGATTAAGCCCTTCATGCTGGGAAAGTGTCCCTTTGCTTGTGACTCTACTGATGCAGCATTTCTGTCAGCAAGCTAATAGCTCAGTCTTTGGTCCAGGTCCTGGCATGTTACTGACAATGATGCAGTGCGTATGGATCTAGCGGGTACCATGTGCTCTCTCTGCAGGGAAAAGAAATGCCCAAAGGAGAGAATAGCAACTGCACTGGAGTGCCAGGATATGGACTGCAGGGTTTAGGATACCAACTAAGTCTCACTTCTCCCCTAAGGATCAAGGGTGCTTTGTTGCCTTTTTGTAAGTATGAGTTATCTTTGCCCAAGTCCCCACCAACCCTCCCCTTGAGTTCAGAACCTGCTGCTGCCTTGAGCCCTAACTATACCAAAGAAAAGGTATAGTTGCTGAGCCCCCCCCCCCCAAAAAAGCAGATATCCTCATTAAGGAGAAGTCAGGAAGCTGCTCATTGGAGGGAGGGGCTGCCCCCTTTCATGCAAAAGCCTTGTTCATGCTTGGGTTGTCAGCCACAAGGTGGGACCTGGAGTTTCCCCAGAATTACAACTGATCTCCAGACTTTGGAGAACTCTTCCCTGAAAGAAATGGCAGCTCTACAGCAGGAGTCCCCAGCAACCGCTGAGACCTTTCTGGCACCCACGAAGTGTTTGTAGAAAGTGGATGGGGCTAGGTGGCCTCAGCCCAGCATGGAGTCTGACCACTGGAGATTCAATTGGCAGTGCAGATTTTTTGAAACATTGCTTTGGCAGCAGCTGCCACCACAGCATGTCAGTCTTCACTGTGTGATTGAAGGGAAGCTGTGGCAGCCATTTGTGGCTGGCTCTGACTCCTGCAGCAACTATTTTCTGGCTGCACCCACCATGCTATGTTAGAATTCCAATGGTGCCCACAGGCTCAAAAAGATTGGGACCCCTACTCTACAGTATACCATGGAGACTAGGAAAATCAGAGTGACACCACATCCACAAGGAGTTTCCGCCTCCCCTCAAGCTCCACCCTTCCCAGGCACTGCCCCCAGATCTCCAGGAATTTCCCAACCTAGAGCTGGCAACCCTAGTTCACATATAATGGACAACACAGTTTACCAAAATCTGAACCCATCTAGGGCTACCTGGGACTCATGCACTCCCCCATTGTGCAGCCAGCAAATGAATTATTTCAGCTCTTTTGGCACACAGTAGTTACTATAACATTCACATTTGCTAACTATAGTTTTGGATTTCTGTTTTGTAGACAGGGAAAAGAATTCCAAATTTGTTAAACTACACAATTTGGAAGTCACACAATCTCTGATTAGACTGAATACTTCCTAACCATAAGAGAACAACATAGGAGAACATGAGATAAGCCGTGCTGGATCAGGCCAATGGCCCATCCAGTCCAACACTGTGTCACACAGTGGCCATAACCCAGGGTGTCATCAGGAGGTCCACCAGTGGGGCCAGAACTCCAGAAGCCCTCCAATTGTAGCCCCCCAAGCACGAAGAATACAGAGTACCACTTCCCCAGACATAGTGTTCCATCTATGCCTTGTGGCTAATAGCCACTGATGGACATAAGAGAGTCTTCATTCTCAGAATGACACATAAGGGGAGGCAAGAGACAGAAGAAATGTTTGAAGTCAAAGATTTTCTGGCTTGTTCTTGTCCTGAACAAGCCATGGTCTGAGTATGGCCAGTGGACACAAGACAGGCCCCCTGGGGAATGGCTGCTGCTTCCTGAGTTGTGATTCATTACGCTTCCAATCCAATCTTGTGGAACTTTCTAAGGGATGACCAGTATATCCAGAAATGTTTGGCGTCCTCCTCAGAAATGTGGCTACTTTGATTTAAACCTTTTTTCTGTAGCTGTTTTAGTGAAATTGAAACCTCTAAATCCACCTCAACATTTTAAATTTAGACACCATTCAGTGTCAACTCTGCTAAATTTTCCACTCTTATTGTATCATTTCTGGTAAAACTTCATGAGTTAATTAAACCAAGCACAAGCAGTTAACACATTCCCCTTGGATTGGAAGGCAGGATTAATTTTGGTCTCAGATAAGGAATGGGGTTTGATTTATTGTTGACAGTGGAACTGAGGAACTTCTTAAGGATGGCTGACAGGAGTGAGTGTTTAATTGAATAAGAGATTAGGGATTTATTCCCACTGTGAGTTTGATTAATTGGTAGCTGAACCCTTTATTAACTAACTTGTCCATTTTGAACTTTAGCAAAATTTCTTTTCTTTCCTTATAAGGTGCTATAATTGTCAGGCACTTGGGTTACATTAATCCCCTGAGAAGCTCCACTGAATTTGGCCCTTGGTACTAATTGAAGATGTTATCTCACAAAAGGAATCTTGTTAGAAGAGGCTGTGAGAAAGCTTGGTGATTCTATGAGTATAGCTGGGACAGACATTGTGCCAGTGCCCTACCAAGCAGGCTTTGCATATTGCAAGTTAGCCTTAGGAATAAATAGCAGTCTTGTGGCATCTTAAAGATCAAGAGATTTATTGTGGCAGAAGCATTTGTAGGGCTCAGCTAGCAAGTGTTTGTGTATCAAATGATATCAGTGCTAGTCAGTGCCAGCACGGACAGTGACATAGGGTTCTACAAACCCAAGAGAGTCCCAGCCATGTAGCCAGGAAATTTTTTTCAGGGGGGAGTACTGGAAATTAAATTAAACAGGTCACATGATTGTTCCCGCCACCCTAGCACAGACACAGTGGAGGGGAGGGAGAGGAGTAGTTCCTTATTCCGCCAGTGGTGAGCAGTTGCCGGTTCTTCCTGCTTCTTGGCAACAATGGTGGTATTGCTTTAACTGCACCATGCTGCTGTTGCGCCAGATTATCTAATTCTCCTTCCGCCCGCTGCTGCTGCTGCTTCCTCCTGCAGAAGGTGAGCAGAAGTAAGGAGGGTTAGAGAATCACTTCAGGCCAACGCAACAGCAGTGCGGCACGAAGCAATTGGAAAAACGGTACCAGAAAGGGAAGATTGGGTGGGGGTGCTGCAGACTTGATAGGGGGCACAGCCTCCCCCAGTGCCACAGCAATGGCTACAGGCCTAGAGAGTACCCAGTTTTGTAGGGGGGGCTTTTTTGCGGGGGGAGACTAAACAGCCTGAAAAGCCTTATTTGTGATGTCTGCACATGCAATAGACATCACAGCAAAATGCTAGAGTTCAGGTAGGAATTGTGTGTTCTAACAACCTAAAATAGCAGGCAAAACCTGATGACAACCAAGAGGTGAGAAAGAAATCCAAATCTAGGGGGGGGGGGAGCAAGAGCCAGCAGTGGTGAGAGGGAAGCTTCCACCAGCAGCTAGGGGAACAGATATGTATTTGATACCTGAAGTCTTACTTCATGCATCTCACAAAGTGGGCTGTTGCCTATGAAAGCTGATGCCACAAAACAAACAAACAACAAAAAACCTCTTAGTCTTAAAGGTGTGGTTCTTTTGCTTTTGCTACAGCATACTAATGCAGTTCCCCCTCTGGAACCCTCCAGCCTTAGGAACACATGGTCCCTTTATCTGCATCTTCACATTGCACATGCATGACTGCAAATCTCATTTTGCACAAGCGAGGTTCCCTCATATAAATGTGTTGCAAATTGACTTCAAGCCATGGCTTCAGTCTCTGATTTACTAGAGAGCCATGGTTTGTTGAAAGCCTTGGGTTGCATCGTTGCACCCGACTACCTCCAGAAAGGGAAGGGGGAGGGGAGGGAGTGATTATTCCTGGGGCTGCCCCTCCATTTGCAAACCCTTCTGGTTTCCTTCCAAACCTAGTGCAGGAGGCAACCGGAGTCAGATTACAGTTGTGATTTTTACCTAAACAGGTATGATTTCGGTCCTCTGTTCTTTGTTTTTCTCAAGGGAACCATGCTAATAATTAGCACCGGATTTCAGCTCGTGATTAAGTGCTTGCCTGAGAAAAGACGATGCAGGGCAAAAGCAGCATTTGGCACTTCTGTGCTCTGGTTTCATGGTTTTACCATTAGAAAGGTTTCTCTCCTTTCGTTCCACAGCAAGGGGACCATGCTAATAATTAGCACTGGATTTCAGCTCGTGATTAAGTGCTTGCCTGAGAAAAGACGATGCAGGGCAAAAGCAGCATTTGGCACTTCCGTGCTCTGGTTTCATGGTTTTACCATTAGAAAGGTTTCTCTCCTTTTGTTCCACAGCAAGGTGAGAAACTGAAGTTATGAGAGAGACTCACATTAACCCCATAACTGAACCTGGGTGTGCTCTGCATTCCAAGACTGGGTTTATGCAAATGCCCACATTGTCTGAGGAAAGTTAAATCATCCCTCTCAGGTGAGAAGAGAGGCAAGGTTATGCTTGTGAGCTTCTTAGAAGCACCCAGCAGGCAACTGTGTGAACAGAATTCTGAATCTGATGGGTCGTCGTTCTGATCCAGCATGGCTCTTCTTATGTCCTTGTGCTATAAGTGTGAAGAAAAGTCTCTTGCAAGAATTCATGAGACGCTGAAGACTAATGAAACGTTCATGAGCCAGGTCCTATTTTGTCCAACTTGACGTGGTCAGATGCCAAAGTGGACCCTGGCTCACAAAAGCTTCTGCCATGCTAAATTTCCTCAGTCCCGCAAGAATCTTCATTATATTGCATGCAGCACACATCCACAGCTTCCGTTCTTGAGTCATACAAGTACAGTTTGACTCCGTCTCGTGGCCTCATCCCTTCCTTTAATCACACACACGTTACACTCTATGGACCAACATCTCCTGGTTGTCCATGGCCTGAAGGACATCTGTCTTGCCTCAACCAGGGTCAGGGCTTTTTCTGCCCTGGCCTCCGCCTGGTGGAACATGCTCCCAGTTGAGATGAGGTCCCTGCGGGATCAATTCCACAGGGCCTGAGAGACAGAGCTGTTCCGCCAGGCTTTTGGCTATGGCCTCCCTGAGGTTGATGTCATCCACCTACCAACCCAAATAATATGCCAGGGAGCCTCCCACAACCAGTTGACTTGTCTGAATTGTGACTGTGTTTTAATGTTTATTATTGTTTTAAATTGTTCAAATGTTAACTGTATTTATTGTATTGTTTTATGACGTTACCCACCCTGAGCCCCTCCCACCTTTGGCTTTCTTATTTAATGAAGTGTACAGTTTACCACCAATATAATGCAGTTTACTGAACCCAGTCACCTCGCAACTCGGTCCCTTGCCTTGATGCAGAATGTCAGAAGCTAGTTGTCAGATGATTGGCAAAGGAGAAGAGATGTTTCTGAGACAGAAATGCAAGGAAATAAAAAGACCAGTTCTTGGCCGAAGGAAGCTTGGCCCTCTATAGCCAACAAATTAGTATAGCAGCAGCAAAGCTTCTAACATATGTTGGGACCTTGGATCATGCACACCCTGCTCCTGAATCATGTGTACTCACATTGCTCTTACACCTGCTTGTTGTTACTATTGTTATTAATACCAAAGCAAGCATGTATATAGTGTGTTAGAGGAGTGACCTTCAGCTCTAGGGTTGGGACCAGTGGCACATACTCCATCACTGTCTTATGTTTGTCTTATGTTGCCTGTCCTTGGCTGGTTTGCTGTGGCTGCTAGCCCGTAGCCACAGTGGGGCATTTAACGGCAGAGCCCCCCATCCACAAGTCCTGCCCCACCACCTGAGAATGCCAGACACACCCACCCCCCAGTGTGCCTAGCCCAACAGCAGCAGCAAGGCTGGGGAACGAAAGGGAAGCCGCCCTGCAGCTTCTGGTCCCCAGTTTTAACAACTGCTCCAATGGGAGTGATACTGACCAGAAGCAGCAGGGCAGCTTTCTTTTCCTTCCCCAGCCATTGGGCTGCTGCAGGGGGCTGGGGATGGAAAGGAAAGCTGTGTGCTGCTTTGGGTCAATTTCAGTCCCCTCCCATCAGCTGTTAGACCTAACAGCTATTCCTCAAGGCATGAAACTGACCAGCTGATGGAGGGGAGCAAAATACAATTCAGGTTTGAAGAGCTGCAATTCATGTTTATTTTATTTTTTATTTGATGTTCTATCTGCTCCACAAGAAAAAAATATGCACCACAAGCAAAATAATCTTGGCTACAGGCCTATATGGCTGCCCATTGTTCTGTCCTTGACATTAGCTCTTCCTGTCACATGTGTCTGGTGTTTGTGCACTTGTCGCTCAGTTGATCTTGGTTCTGGTTCCATTTTAGAGCACCCTGTGCATTGCTGGTGCCACATTGAATCACAGATGGGTGGTACCCAAAGAACTGTGAAGCTAGTTTTGTGGGGGGGAGGTTGGGGGAGTATAGTTGTGGATTCTCAGACCATAAGCCCACCCCAATGCGATTTGTAAGATGTCATATGGAAGCAAGGGAACCTGTTAGTCAAAGAGAGAAAAGTCAAAATTCTCATTGCAATTGTGCATACCTAAAGTCCTGTCTAATGACAAGGCAGCTCAGCTCATGCATTTGGTAGGATCCTGCTTTTCTGCTGCTGTTTCTCCATTTAGCATGTAGTGGGAGAGCAAAGAGATGAGGCTGATTTATCTGTACATCTGTCTGTGCCTGGTTTTTATTTGAGAGAGAGATTGTGTCTTTTGTCATTGTCTATGAACAAAGCCAGAGAATGCAATTAGCTGGAAACTTATTTATTCATGACTTCTGTATCCATGTGATGAAACACAATCCCAATCTCTCCTTCCCTCCCCTCCCCCTGTGTTTTCTGCACAGTTCTTCTGGGTCCTCTTGGCGATCTTCATCACAGAGTTGCTGCTGCTGCTTGTCGAAATAATCTTCGAGAAACAGGTAAGTCACACTTTGCTTCTTGAGAGCAATTTCTATGTGTATTAGCCCATTTCAGAGAGACTGGAGACCAGTCTGGTTGTGGGCTGTGAATCTAAAAAACTGGCTGGGCAGAGGATTATCTAAGGAATATTGGGTGTCATGCCAACTTAAGAGCTGGGCCAGAGTAATCAGCCATGTGATTAGATATTGAAATCGCTTCTCACCACCTCCTCCGTCTTTCAGTCTGTAATTTATTGCTGTCCCACAAACTTACAGAACTCAGAGAAATCATTAATAAATGTCTGAGATACTAATATTAGCGTCTGCACATGGGCAGGAACTATTGTATGTTCAGAAATTCTCAAAGTAGACAGCATGGTTACAGCACTGTTGGAGAATCCCATCTTTTATCTAGAAGGGGACAGTGCAGGCTACCATCTCTTGTAGCTGTAGAGATGCATTTCAGAGCATGGCATATTTTTAAATGCAGGGTATCTTGGCAATTTATTCTTTGCAGCTTACATTATGGCTCCCCACCTGTTTGCTTGGTGCAAAGATGAATGGCGTTTGCCCTGGTAGGCAATACCGCACGCCTCTTGTTCAGAAACGCCTTCTTCCAGAACAGGAAAGGACCAAAAGAATGTAGCCAAACAATACTGTTTGCAGCTCAGAGGAAGAGCATTGTTTCAGTACAGCCTCTGCCCCTCCTAGTCATCTAAGGCCAGGAGTGGCAGCCAGGAGAACATCGTGGTGCTCTTTCCAGCAACGGGAAAGTACCAGGCGAAACCATTGTGCTTGCACTCACTACATCTCTTTAAGGTCCAAAAGGGTAGTCCACAGGCATATTGCTGAATAAATAAAGGATATCTGCCTGTATGAAAATCTAATGCTGGGGGAAGTTGCTATTAAATCACGTTTCTGTGTGTGTAAAGTGCCATCAAATCACAATCGACTTATGGCGACCCCAGCAAGGGGCTTTCAAGGCAAGTGAGAAGCAGAGGGGGTTTGCCATTGCCTTCCTCTGCAGATCCTTCCTTGGTGGTCTCCCATGCAAGTACCAACCCTGCTTAGCTTCCAAGATCTGACAAGATTGGGCTATAGTATGCTGCCTTCCTTCACCCATTAAGTCATATTAGCAGCATAAACTTGGATGAGCAGTGAGGTGGGGTGGGGTGGCTCAATCGATCTGATTTTAGGAAGGAGGAGGAGTACCCTATATTTAAATTGTGTATTCCGTACTAATCTATAAAGATATTGTTGTCACCAATATAAAGCTGGCATTATTTATAGACTAAAAAATACATTTTTTAAAAAGTTACTTTGCTATACATTTGCATAACTCAGAAAAGGTGCCGCTGCAGTCTCCTGGCTGCCTTTTCTAGCTTTACGCAGCTGGAACACGGAGAAAGGTAGAGCAGACTGGCCAATTTGGTGTAGTGGTTAAGTGTGCGGACTCTAATCTGGGAGAACCGGGTTTGATTCCCCACTCCTCCACTTGCACCTGCTGGTGTGACCTTGGGTCAGTCACAAGCTCTGGCACAGCTGTCCTTGAAAGAGAGCTCTCTCAGCCCCACCCACCTCACAGGGTGTCTGTTGTGGGGAGGGGAAGGGAAAGGAGTTTGTAAGCCGCTCTGAGACTCCAAGTGAAGG
>NW_015172553.1:2715493-2775281 GCF_001447785.1 Gekko japonicus
TCAAAGACAATGCCTTCAGCAGAAACTGTGTCTACATTGATAGAGTTTTGGCTATTTATGCAGGAATGAAGAAATTTCTCAATTTTACGGTCATGGCAGTGCTTCGTAAATCTGCACTCACCTGCTACTTTTTGGTCTTTTCGCCAAAGACAAGGCAGCAACTTATTTTGTCTCCTCATATGCATTGCTGGAGTGGAGCAACACACTTAATGCTTACGAACACACACTCATCTATAAAAGAATTGCTTGCGCTCATTCATTAAGCTGTCTACTATTACAATTTCTGACTGTTCTGTTTCTTCCACTAACTAGACATCCTCAAGTTGGTACCCATGCTAGCATATCTTGAAGCATAACAGATGGCCATATTGACTACAGAGGATCCCCCTGGCACTTGTTTTCAGTGGGATATGGGTGGAATCCATATGAAATATTGGCTGAATTACTCATATTAGGGAATTCAGGCTGTAATTCCAAAAGAATCCTGATACTGCTAGCACTATAGGCAGTGTCTCCAGTCACTTCGTACAGATGAAAGTAATACGGGGTGGCCAAGGATGTAAGAGTGCAACATCTGTCAAGTTATTTGCTATACTCTCCAAATGCATCAATATCCCCTAGAAAAGTGTTCAAGAAGTCCAAAGAGTAGCTCACAGTAAACATTATTCTATCCCTATGATCAGCTATTAGCTTAACAGTTCTCCATCAATTATTTGTCACTCATGGATGGCTGAGCATTATTATTTCAGACAATGGCAGTGCATTCATCTCAGGGGAACTTCAGTTGCTTTCATCTAAGCTGTCAGCATTGCATTTTGTAGATCCTAGAACAATGAGCAAGCTGAGCTAATGTTAGAGACCACAAAAGATGCAGCGAAGATGACTGTTGCAGAAGACTAGGCAACAACTGGCAAAAACCATGTTTACTCAGCATGTTGGCCCATGATGGAATTACAGCCCGTGGGCTTCTCAGTTCATGCCTAAACTATGTTAACCATGACCTTGCAGCACAAGAAAGAGCAGGGACTGGACTTTGTTTTGGCATTCATTACTCTGTGATCATGCATTTCACAGGAGGCTGGATTTGCTGAAAACTTTGGTGTCCAACCACCTACAGTTCTAGGAGTTCTAGGACAGATTTGGAGATGTCATATCTACCACCTGCATGAGGATTTTTCTGTTGGTGACACTTAATTTGAAGAGTCTTCAAATAGCAGTCCTCCAACACCAGATCTGGACTTTTCTGAGGAAAGACAAGTATTTGTACCAGCTCATTCTCATCTTCTCCACCTCCTGAAAGTGATTATGCCATGGATTCAACAGTTTGATAGCTGAAATAATCCACATCAGAGCTCTTTAGGGAGTGAGTTCATAGCAGCTTTGCAGGTGGTTTCAACTTTGTGGGTCAATGGAGTCAAAACCCTTTCAGTTTCAGTCAGTTTGTTGCAGCTGTCTGCTGCTTTTGGGAATATCCCTGGCCCCCAGATCAATACACACCCAGGTAAGTCAAGTATTTGTTTGTTGTTGTTGTTTACACCTTTCTGGATTTTTAACTGTTTTATACTTGATCACAGAAGTTTCTACAGTTGGGCTGTTCTCACAACATTAGCAATGTTGACTTCTTTTCCCTAGGCATGCTGTCAGGAGCTTACCCACCAAAAAAAGAGCCATTATGTAAAGCACAAATGGACATGACATTTAAAATGCAACACTTTTTAATTATCTCAGTAAATTGTAATCTGCTAACAGTGGAAGCGTCAGCTTCCCCCTTTTAACTTGGGGGCTTTGGCATTCTAATCTCATGTAATTTAACCAGGTGCCTGCTCTGTAAGAGAATTAAATAATGCAAAACAAACCAACTATTTTGTTTAAATAATTGCATTCTTAACTCTAAATGCCAGATTAATTCTAACTAATTGTGTGTACCTTTCTTCCTGAGGGTTGACAGTAGTTCAGGAGGAGGGGTAAGGCTGCCTGAGCCCGTAGTAGTTCACAAAAGACTTGGACCATATGATGGCACAGGGATACATAGGGTTGCCAACTCCAGGTTGGGAAATTCCTGGAGATATGGGGGTGGAGCCTGTGAAGGCAGAGTTTTGGGAGAGAACATACCTCAGTGGGATATAATGTCCTAGAGTCCACCCTATGAAACAGTAATTTTCTCCAGGTGAATTGATCTCTGGAGATCCGTTGTAATTCTGCAGCATCTCCAGGCCCTACCTGGAGTTTGGCAACACTGGGGTATGTGAGGAGCATTTCTTGCACACGTTGGCCAAACAGATGCCACTCTGTCACTTCCCACTCCTATGAGGCAGGACAAAGGATGTCTTCTTGAGGCCAAGTGAGCAGGCAGTGTCAAGGGGCCTCAAAGGCTGAGGAATAATAGTGGACACATACGGTAGAAGGAAGAGTCCCCTTCTTTCTTGAAGCCTTCTAAACAGTCAGTGGGCTATACAGGGCTACAGGGTTTTTTTTGGGGGGGATCCCTTTTTAAAGCTCCCCCCCCCCATTTTCCCAATGGAAATTTAGGGAACTTTGGAAAAAACAATTCTATGGAATATTTTTTCTTTGAAATGAGTGAAATGCTTTTAAAGATTTTTTTTCCCCATTGAAAATGTATAGAATGAAAGTGTCGCTTTAGTATTAGACACATTTGCCTCCGGTGGCCCTTGCCCAACAGCACTCCAGTAGCCAGTGGGAGTGTGGCACAGGGAGCCAGCTGGAGCAATATGGCCCTGAAAGGGTGCAGCTGAAGAGCGCATGGAGCAGGTAGGCTTGGAGGCAGCCCTATCAGGGGAAGGAGTTCCATTAGGTTGGCAGAGACAGGGAGGGCAGGGTTGTATCGGACGTCTCTGAGAGACAGCTCCTAGGAGCAGATATAAGAGCTGGAAGGACAGAAAAGGACCCAGAGCGGTCTAGGCAGAGCCCAATAGCATGCGACAGGCAAGGGAACAAGGCAGCTGGTTGCAGGGAGTGGAACAACTCCCCTGAGGGAGACATAGGGAAACACCCAGCCTCAGCAGAATAAAGCACGTTTTCTGTAGACCTACCTGCCTGTGCACGGTCATCTGAAAAGAAGGTATGGAGAGATGCCCACTCCCTAGCCTACTAACCTCCCCAACCCTGACAGCTCCCTCTACCAGGGCTGGTCTGGAAGAAGACCCCATGGCCATGGGGGGGAGGAGTTTTTTTAAATGACATCTATGGTAAACCCAGTTCTCTCTAGGAATTAGGCTGGTAGGCTTGGGGTGTGTGTGACCATTTTGCCTATACCTAAAGAGGGGTGTGACTTCACTTCTGGAGTTTTCCAATAGTGACATCATGCCACTGCTGAGTGCCACCCCTCCATGTCCCAAGTGACCCCCTCCCCAGTTGCTGGGCTGGGCCTGGTAACCCTAATTTAGGTCCTGGCCAGAACCCATCCCAGGGAAATTGCTGTTATTGTTGCCGCCATGATGAAAGCCAAACTTCTGTTAAAACAGGGACAGAGCTGTCACCTGTCAAACCACCATGATCTATTTGTTTTGTGTGTATCTGTGTTGGTTTTGCTTTAAAAATAAACAGAAGTCTTGTGACACCTCAAAAGCTAAGGCATTGCTGTTCTTGCATCTCATTTCATGGACTAAAAAGAAAAAAAAATCACAGCAAGGTTAAGGGGCCATGAAATGCATGAAATAGAAGGTGAGATGTAATTGCTTTAAGTTAATGATTCTTTGAAATCAAAACAAATCTCTGGCAGTCTGTTCCTGAGTATGCTAGAGGTGGATGCTTTAATGAACTTCAGCACCAGAAGTTTCTTAAGGAAGTTTAAAAACTCCTCCCCCATATTGTCATGTTTTCCCCTTAATGTGCCGTCACTTTCTTTGTTATTCTTTGGCTTATCCAACCTCCATAATTTTCCTGTCAGAATTAGTTAGGCAAAGTTGATGTGTTTTTTTTAAAGGGGAAAAAAAAGAAACAACCCAAACCAGTTTCCTTCATTAATATTTCTCAGTGTTTGTGCCTGGTGGACTTTGTCAGGAGACAAACCGCAGATGTCTTGGGGAGGAAGGCCTCCCTCATCCAGCAGGAGAGGTTCAGCTCTGAGGGGAGTAGGAGCCTTCTGAGACATCCGTTCAACACGTCTTCTATTCAGTTATAGCTTAATTTGAAGCATCCAGTGAGTCAAAGTAACCCTGAGGATATGCGTTCTAGGAATTGTAGGGGGGAGAGAAATGTGATTGCACCCGTCTTTCCTCCCCCCGCCCTCTTGTTCATCAACCAAAGACATGGGCATAATTAAACGATCAAAAGCACCTGCTTAAAAATTGAAAAGCAATGTTCAGTCCTCATACAAAGCGGCTGTTCCACCTTGCCATTTTGCTTCTCTATTTGCATATCTGCTTTTTCTTTAATGATCGTTATTGGATCAGACTGGATTAACCAAACATACAGTACTATCATATTAACAGATGGCATACTATTAGCATCTACTTATAATTGGGATTGTGATAGACTGAGTAAATCAATGGGTAGGAATATTTCACAGATATATTATCCACAACAACCAAGTTTTTATCAGGCATGCAGTGCTATGGCTACAGGCATTTCACACTCCATGAGCTCTACAGTCATCCTTACTTCATCTACAAGCACTTGCTGTGCAACTCCACAGGAGCATATGGATCCCTGAAATCTGGAAGGTCTTTCACCCTAAAAAACCTGCTGAGAAAAACATTCTGTCCATCTGTAGATATTTTGTTGAACAGTTTGTAAAGATAGTGCTTAGGGCACATAGTCAAAACAAACAAGAGCTCTTTTTAGGTGTATCTCAAAGTTTTCCTATGATCCCATTCAAATTCTTTTTCACTAAGCACTTGGAACAAGTGGAAGAAACAAATTTGTTTGTCTGTAGTGGCAGAAAAGTTGCCACCTTTGGAATTACCAGTGAAACAGGAAGTGGATGAAACTTGGAGAAAGCTATGAAGCAAAGAGTTGATACTTTAAGAAAGAACTGAACAGCAGAGTTTAAAAAAAAGATCCCACCAGTTTTAAACAATTCTTTCAATTAAACTTGGCTGTTGGTAAAAATCAGATGCCCTGTCTCTGCTGCTGTCAGGTTCCCAGTCAAAACACTCTCCACACACACTTTGGCAGTGAAATGCTTTATTAGAGATGTGAGATGCTATGGGTTCAAACTCTTCGTTAGGACTAATTTGCAAATGCGGGAAAAAGCAACATATAGGTGAAACCCCAAAATTCCATTCACACCGTCAGTGTTTCTATAGCAACCCAGACAGATATATGGTCACCCTATCTAACCTAGCCAGGCATAAGATTCCAAGGACATTCTCATGAGAAAGCTATCTTGGAGCTCACTTCAGAAAGTTACCAAGCAATAATCCCTAATGTTCTAACAACAACAAACCCCCCCCCCGGATGCAAATGGCAAGCGAGGGCAGAGGTACAGTGATAAGGAGCAGGCAGGGCAAAGGCAGATGCTAAAAAATAACATGTTTAACAGAATAAGCCAGTATGGATGCCAGAGCTTGACAGCTGTTTCACACCCTCTGCACAAGATTGGGTTTCCTTCAGAATGGCTCAGCACCTCACTGGTCAGGACAGGAACTCTGTTGTTGTGTCTCTTGAGGCTTGCAGTCAGGGCAGAATGGCCATTTAAGGTACCAGGAAAGCTTCTGATGGGCCACTGCCCTGGGGGGATGCTGGCAATTGGGAACAAGCAGAGTCAAGCATAGGACAGCTCCACCAGCTCTGAGGAATTCACTTGGCTCACATCCTCCTACAGCAACAATGATCACTGTCAGCTCATCAGATGCATCTGCCCACACTGCCTCCAGAGTCAATGGGTGAGCTGAGGTACTTGACCAGACCTGAGGTCAGTGGCCCTTGCAGTGCTGTCTTACAGCACTGCAGGCTGCTCAGCTTGGCTTGTTCTTGGGCTGTTTAAAATTTTCCATCCACCCTGCCTGCAACTCTAAAGCTGGCCCAGTGTGCCAATGATGTCGACAGTTCATAGAACATCTGCCTCTGAAAAAAGCAAATTAGCAAGTAGAGTTTTCAAATCCCATAACTTTGTTTCTGTATTAGTTTAAATGTTTCTGTATTAGTTTAAATATTATCTCTCTCCCACTATCTCTTTTAAAAACCTAGAAAAACTACAAGAGCCATCACTATCAAACTACAATTTTATAAGGCACCAGAGGGTACTTAACTCCTTCAAAATTACACTTAATTAAGACTTCCCTAGACGCCCTCTGTTGGAAGGGCTACAGTTGGACCGGCACTATTCACCACTGTTGGTGGGAATGTCCAAAGATTCAAGCTTTCTGGAAAGGGATTTTGAACACAATCAATAATATAAATTATAACTAACTAGGAATAAGGCCCATTGTGGAAATAAATACAATAAGCTCTAGAAAGAGGCTCTGGGAGAGTGCCCTGGCCTTGGGCACTCAGTGTCAATTTGCTGTGGGTATAATGACACATAGTCCACCATTTTCTCCAGAGGAACTGATCTCTGCTACCTGAAGAGCAGCTGTAATTTTGAGTGATCTCCACCCCTCACCTGGACATTGGCAACAGTGGTTCCCCAGGAGGAAATGGCTAGTTTGCAGAGTGGTCTATGGCATTGTAACTGTCTGAGATCCCATCCCTCCTCAAAACCCACCCTCTCCAGGCTCCACCCCTCAAATCTTCAGGATCTTCCCAACCTGGAGGTGGCAACCCTATCTCCTTCCCAGCCAACCATCAACCTACCTTTATCTGCCCCTTCCATCTTCTCCCCCCTCCCTCCTGGAGAGCAGTTGTAATTCTGAGTGATCTCCAGCCCCCACCTGGAGATTGGCAACAATTGTTCCACAGGTGGAAAAGTACAGTTTTTCTCTGCAATGGGGACCAAAACAGCTTACATCATTCTCCTCTCCCCTTTTGACTTGCACAACAACCCTGTGAGGTAGGTTAGGCTGAAAGTCTGTGACCAGTCCAAAATCACCCACTCAGCTTCCACAGCAAGAATCTGGGTCTAGCAGACCCTTCTCTGAAGCACTGACTGCTATGCCTAGGGTAGCCAATCTCCAGGTAGAGCCTGAAGATCACCAGGTATCACAACTGAACTCCAGACAACAGATCTCTTCCCCCCCAGAGAAAATAACTGGAGGGTAGGCTCTAAGGCAACCCTAGTCGGGACTTGCCCCAATGAGTTCCTCACAAAGACCTGGAAAGGGTTTCCTTCCTTTGTCTTTTTACTGACAGAACTAAGCTTGGTTGCTTATCAACAGCCACTGAGGGAAAAGTTAGTCCCACAGAGGAGCCAAGCAGGAGAAGTGTCTTTGTCAGGAGAGACAGCCGCTTGCCAGTTATTCTGACAGGGAACAGTGGCTGAAGTGAGAGTGGGCAGGGAAGAGGAGCAGACATAGCACCCAGCCAATGGCACACGAGTACTCTTGAGTGATGGCTGATGGGCCAATGGCTGATGGAGCACATTGCACATCCAATGGGAGAGCTGGAAACGGCCAGTACGCTAAAATGATTATTATATAGAGATTACAAAACCCCATTAAAATCTGAAATCCTTGGGAAGATGATACAATACCAAGAATGGCAAAAGAGATCATATCCATTATGTTGGTAGCTGCCAAATCTGTACTAGCACCACATTGGAAAACAAATAGCCCCACTACAGCTCAGTAGTTACATAAAATTTCAGATTATTTAGCCATGGAAAAGATTTCAGACCAGATCTTAGCCTCTGAGATTCCAATGTATCAGTCTTGCTTTTTGGAAAGATGGTTCTCCATCTTCGAGTTTGTAGAACATCCAAAAAGTGATACCACAGTGATACCAGATAGATACAGATATCTAGCTTTTTATTAATAATAACTGTGTTTTAAGCCCTTCCCTATTCCTCTGTTGTTGCTGTTACTGAATCTGTCAACTTTTTAATACTGTATACATTTTTCTATGTTCTTCTTTTTTCTAAACAAATGATTGTATGGATTTTTTTCTGTATTTATTATTGACAAAAATGTATAAAATACAAGTTATTAAAAAAACAAAGCTCTGAATTGTTTGTGATTATTTCAGATTTTAACCTTTCGAAAGGCCCTACCGAGAGGGAATTTTTGGCATCTGATTTTTGACACCACAAAATTTGGGATTGTTATGAAGACAAAGGTCCCCTACTTTGCAAAGATGTTGTAGGGTTGCCTTTGTTGACATGGTTTCTGTTATTGAAGTGTACATGTGAAATTCTGTTCCTTTCCAGATGAATTCAGTTTTTCATGCCAGTGTTCAAGATGGAATAAGGCACTATTACGATGACTTGGACTTCAAAAATATTTTGGACTTTGTGCAACAGAAGGTGAGTTCTTGCTTTCTAAGTGGCATTTGGGAGGGATGGAACTCTGGAATATTGTAGCTGGCCCTGGAAGAACTGTGAAATAGATTCACATCATGAAGTGGCCTCTGTGCATCAAGATAGTTTAAAAACTCTGAGTAGTATTAGAGAGAATCAGTGGTTTCAAGAGAGACACAAGATCCTCTCCAGTGTCTGCTCCTTCCTTCCTTTCATAAAGAGAGTGGGGGGGGGGGTTGGTAGGCCTCCAAATCACCCATGCTTTTTGAAGCTGCAAGTGACTACTGTATTTAGAACTTGCCTCTGAAGCTAAGAATTGTGTTTAGTTATGCTTAAGTGTATATCATTAAATACTACTTAAGCAGATTATAATGTTTGATTTTTCTGATCTTTGAAACCTTTTGGGAAGCTCAGCCATCTTAGATGCAAACTTCTTTTTTGGCAATTTTGGGATCAGGTCATATTAATATAAATAGGATGACTGAATGCCTAAGGGGGTAAGGCTTCTGAATCTTTAATAACTAGGTTGATGGTGGCACAGCTGGGTAATTTTAAACTCTGGACTTAATGGTCTTATCTCCCCCCCCCCCCAATGCTGAAGAATGTTACTTCAATTCAGATGTAAAGCACAGAATGAACATACAGCTATAACTTCTACCACATACGAAACTGTGAAGGCTGTGGGTCTGATATGTCTTCTAAAAAAGATTTGAACCCCAGCAATGCTTATTTTGTGAATTAAATTCAGGGAAATAGGGAATTACTTTTCATGTCTACTTGGAAGTAAGTCTGGGTGTGTTCAATGGAGCTCACTCCTACCAGTGTTCCCTCTAAGCTGAGTTAGTGTGAGATAGGTCACAGTTCTTTAGCCTCCAGCTCACACACTTTTGTCTTAGCCCCAGAAGGATGGCTCCAGAACACACTAATTTATGCAGTAGCTGAATCACTTGCTCACAACTTTAAGGCCGGTAGCTCACAAAGTAGAATTTTTGCTCACAAGACTCCACAGATTAGAGGGACTATTGACTCCTACCATAGGAGTTTCTACTTCAGTCTCTTTTATTCCCTCTACCAGCACCTTCTTACCATCCAGACTATCTGGCCAGGAAAGCACTCCAGAAGACACTCCACCCTCCCTGAGTTTCTTGCTGTGGGTGTACAAAGCAGCTGTGGTATGACCCACTGATTGCTCATGGACCCACAATGAGCAGTGCCCATCATTCCTCCCTAAATGTAAATTGTATTGAAAGGGCAGGGAAGAATGTACTGGAGATGATGCTTCCCTGTACATCAGAGAGAGCATAGAGTTCAATAAACTAAGAAAGCTTAAGAGAAACTGAAATGCTATGGGTGGAAATACTGGGTAAGAAAAGTAACTTAATCTTGGGAACATATTAGTATGTGCAAAACTCTAGTGTGTGACCTGGAAATACAGAAGGAAACAATGTGTGTTCTAGAGTCTCCTTTGTAGTTATGAGGAACTTTGGCCCCAGTCACACGGAAGGTTTTGGGCCGGGAGAGGGACGGATCGGGGGCACAGCAAACGGGCGCGATCTCACCGCAACATCTGGGAAGCAGCGTGCACTGGTACCCGATCCGGCCCTAACCCCGGAAAACCCGCTGCAAAAAAAGAACCTCCTACAGAGGAGGACTTACCTGCAGCACCGCAGCAAGCGCGGCTGTGGGATCACCGCCGCACCCGTTGTGCGTATCAATCCCGGCTCCCCACCAAACTGAGCATGCGCACACATGCACGGGTCGGCTGCCGCACTCTTCTTTCTGTGGCTTCCCCCCGGCATCTGATCGTGCTGGGGGAGGAAGTGCTCGGCGGCTCAGGGGATCTATGTGATCCCGTCGCCGCATGTCTCTTTTGGTGCGGTTTTAAAAAGACGCGCTTTACCCATCCTCCCACCTTTAATTACCTCCACACTGATGGATAAATTCATGTTCCAACCATGGCCAGATTTCCAGATCCCATAAATGACTGTACCTTGGAACAATTAATTAATGAGCTGAAATGACCCTACACTTCTTCTTGAGTGGTTCTCCAGACCTAGTGGGTAAAATATGCATTGCTGGGCCAGTTGGGAGCAGAGACCACTGTGCTATTAAGTTCAGCCGTTAATGTAAATGTAAATGTAAAATATGGTTTGATTTCAGAAGAACAAACCTCTCAAAAATAAGAGGACTGGACAAAACTCCTCCAGTAGGTTGTTTCATAGAGTGGGAGCCACAACAGAGAAGGCACCAACCCAAACTGTTGTTATATGGAGGTGTCAGGATTAAAGGTGCCATCAGCAGGGCCTTTAGGCAGAATCTGAATTGGTGCTTGGGCTCATACGGGGAGACACTGTTCTCCAGCTATGTTGACCCCAGGTTGTTAACAGATGTTGGTCACTTGGAATATATCCAGTCAATTCTTTTCAGTAATTGGTGACCCCTTTTGTGTCCAAGTACAATTCAAAATGTCTGGTTTTAACCTTTGAAGCCCTTTCTGGCCTGGAGCCAGTTTAGCTGAAGGGCCATTCCTTGTCGTATGAGCCCCGGTACCAATTAAAGCCAAGCCAATGAGTAAAGACGATGGGGACCAGAAACAAATTTGTCTCCCAGAGTATGTGAGAAAGGGTAAGTTTTTTCACAGTTCTGAATGAGGTAAGAAACTTTTCAGATTAACCTTTGGCTCATAGTTATTAAGATGTCTGGAGTCTGTGCTCTGATAGTTTGTGATTTTATTGCTCCTATTGTCCTGTATTTTCTGTAGTCGTATATGTGGCAATTTTTTGATTGCCATTGTAAACCAGCTCAAGTCTCAGAAAGGTAGCCTTGACATTTAGAAAAACAAAAACAATACCGAAATGATGTTGAAACAGGATGCGGGACTAGAAAGACCTTTAGCCTGATCCAGCCAGGCTCTTCTCAGGCGCTGCAACTCTCTACCTGGCTGGTGATCTGGAAAGTTTTCGAAACATTCACTTCTCTTTTTGATATTGTGAGATGAAATCTCCTAATGGCAGGTGCTCCTATGAAATGAGTGAATTACTGAGGGCTAGGAAAATAGCATGCTGTGCCTTGGATTCTTTTGATATGCTTTTAAAATGAATGCCTCCTATGGGTGAACAACACTCAGTCAGCCGAATGAGATAGAACAGCAGAGAGGCAGGGAACCTTATGGATTAATTACAAGGGACCAGGCGGGTCTTGCTACTGGCTGGGAGGGCATAAAAAGATCTCTGATGAAATTGGCGAGTGGGGGGTATTGCCTAATTCAGCCTGAAAGGAGAAACAATTGGGAGAATTAGAGAGTTGTTAGAAACTTTTAATTGATCTTAATAAACTGTACCAGCTTGTGTTTAGTAGATATGAAACACCCTAACCCCTTGGTGAGCTCCCCCCCCCACACACACTTTTCTTCTTTTTAAGGCTAAAACCTTTACAATCCACATTCGGATCAGCGTAATCTACTTGAATAGGTTATCTATGGAACTGTCATCATTTTACAAGCAAACCATATTCCAGCCCCCCCGATGTGTAAGACAACTCAAGGTCATTCTTTTATTATCAGTGAGGAGACTTCTAACCTGATTCTGAATTGGAATTGACCTTCTGTGCTGAGGAATTGGTTTTTTACAGGGTTGTATAAAAACGATATGAAAAGATAATGTTTCACTGAGATTCTTCAATGGGTATTCATTTCTACAGATGAGATGTGGTAAAAAAGGTTGCCAGGTTATAGAGGCAACGGAGTCATTCCTGCACTGAATGACTTCAGCCTGAGTCAGGGGGAGTTTGCCTGTTGAATGCTTTCCCCAAGGAGAAAGCTCCCTGTCCAGTGGCCCAGTCAAACTGACTCCTTTTCCATGGTAATACTGATTCTTTAGCATAGCTGACACCAAGGCAGGCCAGTTCCCTTTTTTAAAATAATCTAGAACCATTTATTCCTTCATAGGCAGCCCTGCATTAGGTCTTGTAGAGATGCAGCTTTCGCTATGGCCCTAAGGGCCACTTTACCCATTACAGAGTCCTTTCGTTTATTGCATGATATCACAAGGACTCTGGGTCAGATGTTTGATGGGATTTTGATGCCTCTCAGACTCACTTGAGCCTGTTTATTTTCCCAGCCAGATGGTACCAGCAGAAACAGGGGCTGCCTTACCTTCTGCACTGTTTTCTCTTCCTTATAGCATCCCATGGAACTGCTGTTGGCTCTACTGTAAAACTTACATGCAGCCATGTAAGTAATGTATTTCTCAAAAAGAGGAAATGGCATGCGTGATACTGGGAGGTGCAAAAGTCCCACTGGACATCTGATTCAAAGTCCCTGAGTTGTTACACAACAAACAAGAGGACTTCATAACATGTAAAGAAGCCATGGGGTTGCCAACTTGAAATCTTCTTGTTCTCTAAGGTACTGTTGGACCCATATTTAGCTGTTCTCCGGCAGACCAACATGGTTACCCTGTGTTACATAATCTATGAATGACCCTCTATAGATCTCTTCATATTGTAATGGGAAGCAAATCTTCCAGGTTCTTCAAAGAACCGGTCCCAGTTGCTTGTGAAGGATTTATTTATATATTATACGATTTGGGCCTAGAGACCTTAACTTCAGCCATTCCAGCAGCCATCTTACAATAACAACTGGTTTTTTTTCCAGAACCCACCAGGAGGTGAATGGCCTCTCCTCCAAATATTAACTCTTTCATAACAGTATTGTCCTTTGTAACTCTTTATCATACTTCATACACTGGTGGGGACCAAAGTGGCAGCCTGGTAGAACCCCACAAGTAGGGTTCACAACACCTCTTTGGCAAATTCTGGGGGCATTTGGAGGTGTTGCCTGGCAACAGTGGAGTTTTGGGAAGATGTGAAGTCACTTCTGGGTGATACTCTAGGCTGACTTCCCTAGTTTCTATAGTCTTTTTCTATGGAGACTCAAGGAAATTCCTAGAGCACCACTATATGTAGGGCATTTTTTCCTCCTGCTTCTTAATTCCTTAGGGTGGGAAATCAGGTCTGGGGGAGGCTTACCACAAGGCAGTATCGGCTGTCCACTGTGAGCTGCTGATCTTTGTGAAGTGAGCACCTTACTGGACAAATGTAACAGAAAGCTGTCCTAGAGAAAGGAATATTAGATCATCATATGTGCTTTGTTCATTTATTGTGACAATTGGGGCTGATTTCGTTTATTTGTGGTCCCCCCATATCCAGGTTGGCTGTAGTTTCCCTCAAATGTTGCAGGAGTAACACAAGAGCCCTGCAAGACACTGATAGTTGTGAGGACACACATATCTGCGCTCTGGATGGGAGGAGAAGCCCCTGTAATTGGCATTGCAATCTCTTGATTGCCTGCAGAAACGATGGATTCTTCAAGCAGATTGAATTACAGCCCTGAAAATTGGAGAACTGGAGTAACGTGAATAATTTTGCATATCATTAGTCTGCGTGGATTCATTTCCTGCCCTGTGGAGTGAGACAGGAAGGGAGAAAGCTTGCTCAGAATTTTACATTTCTCGAGAAATATTTCCTTTCTGCAGCCTGATAAGGATCTACTAATGAGACTCAGGGGTGTAAATTCTTGCATATTGCATAGTGCCTGAAAACCGCACCAGGTGAATGATATTAACAGGGGTGCCAAATGATGAGACAGGTCAGAAGAAGATTGTAGGAGAAAACTGTAGGGGAAAACCCACAACATTAACTGAGATTAAAACGCGTAGTGACCTTGTGGATCAAGTACCTGGAGCAAGTACTTTTTAGATGTCTCAAAGTACTTGGAGTCAAGCAAATCTTGATTCAATCAGTATTGTGGCAGCACTAGTTTATTGCAAGTGTACTGTGTCAGCTGGGGTGGGGGGCAGCAAAGCTGCTGTGGCACCCCAATCTGCACGGGAGACAGAGGTCAGGGCTGATTTTCCGTTGTCATCCGTGAATATCAGAAATGGCTGGACATGACTGCAAACATAATTTCTTGGCTCTAAGAGAGTTCATATAAATCCCTGACAGCAGGGCCCCAAAATCAAGGTGATTAAAATCACCACGGAAAGGCTAATTTAAATAAAGTTACCCGTTTTGTAATTCATGCAATTCCTGAATATTAATGGGTTGTTATAGCAACTAAAACATATCTGCTTGCCACTAAATAAAGCCTTCATAATATAGGTAGGAGTGCAGTGCAGAAGGATGCATGAGGTTTTCGATGAATTAGATCTGTTTAGAGAGATAAGGAAGCAGTGGGGGGGGGAAGTGTGTTTCTATTTGGCTTTCTGTGCACCTTTGAGGTTCACTTGCTTGAAGACAAGGACCATAAGGCAGCTCTTGTAGTAGACGGTGGAAATGGCAAGCACTTTCCAGAAGCAAAGCTGATTTATTTACTTGAGCATTTATGTCCAGAACAATGAAGCTGCTTTGTACGGAGTCAGGCCATTGATCTACAAAGGTTAGTATTGTCTACTCTGACTGGCAGCAGCTCTCCAGGGTCTTAGGGAGAGATCTTTCACATCACCTATTTCTAGGGTTATGAACCTCCAGGAAGGGCCTTGATTGGGTAGCCAACTCTGGCTTGGGACATTCCTGGAGATTTGGGGTTGAAGTCTGGGGAGAAACATCAATTTATCCTAGAATCTGTGCTATACCATAGAGTCTGCCATTTTCTCCAATGGAACTGATCTCTGTCATCTGGTGATCAGCTGTAATTCTGGGAGAATTGCAGTCCCCATCTGGAGTTGGTAACCCTAGGCTTCAAGTTCTCCCAGAATTACATCTGATCTCCAGAGGACAGAGATCAGTTCCCCTGGAGGAAATGGGACCTTTGGAGAGCGGATTCTATGACATCACGTGCCTGCTGAGGTTTTGTCCCTCCCCAAGCACTACCCCCCCAATCTCCACGAATTTCCCAAGCCGTATTTGACAACCCTACCTATTACTTGATCCTTTTAACTGGAGGTGCTGGGGATTGAACCTGGAACTTTCTGCATGCAAAGCAGGTGCTCTACCACTGAGCCACAGCCCTCCTGGGTTTTCTCATAGCATGAAATGGCTAACACTATTAAAATCCATCCAAATGATAACAATTATAAAATCAAGGTTATCAGCCAAATAAAGCACCATCAAACAGGAATGTATTTACAAACCCGCAAGTACAAAGTACTAAATGAGCTCAGTTTACTCTACACAGTATCTGCCATTAATCTTAAAGCTCCAGAGGACACCCCTCTCCAGTCTCAGGGAATTCCAAAGGCAGAGCAGACCTCCAGCCAGTCAAGTTCAATCAGTTTTTGCCCACAGGAAGAGGCAGCAGTCTTGCACAACTTTCCAAATGTCTATACCCCTTCTCTGGCAGACCATTCTATGATATGGGATGGGGGGAACCAGAGCAAATAAAACTGCACTGACCTCAGCTGAGATGTAGGCTCCTCTTGAGACAGATGGTCCTTCAGATATGTGGGTCCCAAGCAGGGTTTCTGACTCTGGGTTAGGAAATTCCAGGAGATTTGGGGGTGGAGCCTGGGGGGTGGGGCTTGGGAAAGAGAGGAACCTCACTGGGGTATGATGCCATAGAGTCTACCCCCAAAGCAGCCAAGAGAAATGATCTGTGTAGTCTGGAGACCAGTTGTAATTCTGGGGGTTCGCCAGGCCCCCACCTAGAGATTGGCAACCCTAGCCCCATATCATGAAGAGGCCATGTGGTGGATTTGGGGCGGAGTGAAGAGTGGCAGTGAGGGAAGAAGAAAGAGCTCACTCAAGCAGGCACAAGGCTTTCTCTCATCTGCATGTTAAGAGTGAATGGGAGAGAATATCTCTATTCTCTAACACAGCTCTCAAACCTTCATAGAACATGCAGTGGCACTTCAGACACCTTGGGCTGGCCCTAGAATGGTCTTCACCGAAGAATGTCATCTCTCTCTCCCCTCTCATTGCAAATTTACTTCCCTTTCCGTCCACTTGTGATTCCGGTCCCAGTGAGCAGGAAACAGCTTCAGTTCCAGAATATTCTGCTTCAGTAATCAGTTACAGTCAAGGAAGAGATGGAATTAGATGGCGGAGGCTGGTTGAAAGCATTAAGGAATTATTGCTTGCTTCTTCTGCCTTGTTACATCAGGTGTGTCGAACCCACCTGAGTTGGCCCAGCTCTTATTCTTTGCCTCAAAAACTCCAGAGGTGGACTTTCCAGAAATTAATGTATTTACCCAAAAGGAGACAACCCTGAATGTAAGATGATCTTCCCCCCTCCCAAAAAAAAGGTTATACAGAAAAGTTTTTTTTACTGAACATAACTGTAACTTGTATGTCACTTTAAGACTGTCCCATATTTTTTCTTGACTAGCATGTTAAAAAAAATCCCTAGTCTCTCTTTCAGGCAAATAGCAGTACTCATTCTGCAAGACAGGAGCTTTGTGAAGTGTGTTGCATTCGACCCCAGATCAGGCCAAGAGGCAAAATGTACTAGAGAGGGAGGGTCAAGGACTGCCTATATGAGGACAAAACAGATCTTAGTAACAGGAGAAAGTCCCAGCGTATTTTCAGGGTATTCATCCAAGAGAGACAGCTCCAAGCTGGGAGGTGCTAGAGGTCTGGTGCTCTGAAGGCTGCTTCTCCAAAGGCAGGTCCTCCAAGCTTCTTGTTGGGGCCTCCTGTTTTTGCCAACCGTGCACATGACTCAAGTGACTCTCTTTTCTTTTTGCAGTTTTCCTGCTGTGGAGGCGACGAATTCACAGACTGGAACGTTAATCCGTACCATGCATGCAACAGCAGTGGCCCTCTGGCTTGCGGAGTGCCCTACACTTGCTGCAGGAAGGTGAGATGAAAGGACTTTGCATCGTCGCTGCTAAATTTATTTATTTATTTATTGGGATTTATATCCTGCCTCATGGGGACTCACATCATACTACAAAAAAACCCCCAACAACAATGTAAACCATCACATAGTCAATACCATAAAAATCAAGTTAAAATTACATATCCTGGCCGACAAATTGGCAGCTGGAGTCATTTAGCCCCATGCTAGAGGGGCGATGGATCAGGATAGATCAACCGTCCATTGTGCCAATAATATAAAAGTGCCATGGGCGATCAAGGCAAGGGAGGCCGATGTTATTCAACATCCAGTGCAGAACATGGCAGAACACCTCCGTTTTAAAGGCCCTGTGGAATTGCAACAGATCCCACAGGGCTGTGATTTCAATTGAGAGCTTGTTCCACCAGGCCAGGGCCAGAGCCAAAAAAGCCCTGGCCGAGGCAAGGTGGACATCTTTCGGGCCAAGGACTACAAGGCGGTGCTGGTCAGCCGAGTGCAAGGCTCTGTGGGGCATGTATGGGGAGAGACGGTCCTGCAGGTATGCTGGTCCCTGGCCACAAAGGGCCTTAAAGGGTAATACCATAATCTTGAATCTGACCCAGTATTCGACCAGTAGCCAATGCAGTTGACATAGCACTGGCTGAATGTGCACTTGCACAGGCATCCCAGTCAGCAGGGGCGCTGCTGCATTTTGTAGTAGCTGAAGTTTCTTGCTCAGGTTCAAGGATAGGCCCATGTAGAGCGAGTTACAGTAATCAGTCCTGGAGGTGACCTTTGAATGGATCACTGTCATCAAGTCATGGGAGGAAGGTAGGGAACTAGTTCACTGACCAGCCTAAGATGATAAAAGTGAGGTATCCAGAGTCATTCCCAGACTCCTCACCAATGGTACAGGCATGAACGGCACCCCACCAAGAGCTGGGAGTTAGAGTCCCAACCCCATCCCCCCACAGCTTGGGAACAGGACCTGCATCTTAGTTGGATTAAGCTTCAACCAGCTCAGTTTTAACCAATCAGCCACAGCCTCCAATGCCCTGGCCAAATTATCCGGAACGGATTCCATCTTTCCATGCATTAACAGATACAGCTGGGTGACATCAGTGTACATGACTCAAATCAGTGTACATGACTCGAATGTACTGATGTCAACCCAGCCAAACCCCCAGATTAACTAGGTCAGGGGGCACATGTAGATGTTAAAGAACAACTACATGGGAGAGATGGTCGCTCTTGGGCCACTCGTAGGAGTCTAGCGCTATCTGCAATGGTGCAGCTGTTGACTAAGTGTTGGTAATATCAAAATTAGACTACTGCCATGTGCTGTATTGTGGGATTGCCCTTGAAGAGTGTCCAAAAGCCACAGTTGGTAATGAATGTTACAGCCAGAACCTTGACTGGAGTGGGGCATCAGGGCCTTCTCATTCCAGGCTTGGTCCAGAAACACTGGCTTCCAATTTGTTTCTCAGCCTCATTTGAGTTGTTGGTATTGAGCTTTAAAGCCTTTTATGGTTTGGGGATAGCATACCTTAAGAACCACCTGAATCTACCTGTCCACTCCAGTCATCTTCAGAGGTCCTAGTTTGGGTGCCGTCACCGTCTGTGGTGAGACGGGTGGCAACCCAAGGAAGTGCCTTCTCAGTCATGGCATCAAAACTCAGGAACTCTCTCCCTCTTTCATTGTCCTCTGGCAGTCGGTGAAGGCATTTTTGGCATTCTCTCACTAACTTCCATTGGCCCTCCTTGTTCATGTGACTTGTCTATGTGCTTATATGTTTTATTTAATTGTTTTAAATGTATATGGGTATATGTATCTGTATTTTAATATTATTTTGATTGTTTGTCACTTTGGGGATCCAATGTTGAGTACAAAGGGGGCATGCAAATGTTTTCAGTAGATAAATAACCAAACACCTCTACTGGTGTGGTCAGTAGTTTAGTTAGTGCTGACAGCTCTGGGTTGGGAAATACCTGGAGATTTTGGGGGTGGAGCCAGAGGAGGGTGGGGTTGGAGAGGGGTGGACTTCAATGAGGTAGATGAGGTATAATGCCATCGAGTCCACCTTCCAAAGTGCCCATTGTCTCCAGGTGAACTTATCTCTGTTGCCTGGAGATAAGTTGTAATCCCAGAAGATTTCTGTCCACCATATGGTAACCCTAAATTTAGTTGTAATGTTTCACTTCAGTCTGTGCTCAGGGAGTCCTGAGTTCAAATTCAGTGCTGCTCCAGTCAGAGAGCCATTAGGGATACATTACTTTAAAAATATTGTGTTCCTAACAGAGTAGCCCAGTGCCTTAGAGACAAAAACTCCTCCTCCCTGAAGAGCGAGACCGTGTTCCTGTGAGCATTGCTTCTGCCCTAAGAATGGACATTTCCCACAAAACAGAAGACATATTTCAGTGATTCAGGCAATGAGATATGCAACAAGTTAATTCAAAGTGAAAGCCAGTGGTTGCAGTAGATCTGGGAAGACCTGGGTTCAGATCCCTACTTACTGTGAACCTTGCTGGGTGACCTTGGGGCACTCATTCTCTCTCTCAGCCTAGCCTACCTTTGTGAGGATAAAATGGAGCCCGGCCCTCATAAAAGGAGAGCGAGATAAAAATGAACTAACTAAATAAAATGCAGAAACATTTCTGTAATGAGTGTTACAAAAGGAACTGGTAATCTATGGGCATGCCCCAAGATCATAAACTTAAGTTTGTTCTGAAGCAAAACTTTGAGACTGCTGTCCAAGAGAATTGCTGTTCATAGGAGTTTAAAGCCATTCCTCATTCCATTAGTCTTTAGCTGTGGACCCAGAAATAGCACACCTGTAACTGTGCTTTCCATATAACAAACTATTAATCTGATTATGTGGCATAAAGGTAAAGGTAAAGGTTCCCTTGCTCAAAAGCCAGTCGAGTCTGACTCTAGGGTTGCGGTGCTCATCTCCGTTTCAAAGCCGAAGAGCCAGCGCTGTCCGAAGACATTTCCGTGGTCATGTGGCCGGCATGACTAAATGCCAAGGCACATGGAACGCTGTTACCGTCCCACCAAAGTGGGACCTATTTATCTACTTGCAATTTCTTGCTTTCGAACTGCTAGGTTGGCAGGAGCTGGAACTAGAGACGGGAGCTCACTCCGTCATGTGGCACACTCGGGTCTCAAACTGCTGAACTACCGACCTTCCACAGTCTGCAGTTCAGCGTCTTAACCACTTGAGCCACCGCAGCTCCTTTATGTGGCATAGAAATATCCTTATTTAATTAATACTCAAAGACCTCTATCCTGCCAGCCTTAGGTACACAGTACTTTTAGGGCATTGCACATTTGCTGGTCTTTCCTTTATGGCTGACAGCCTAATCCTGCCTGTTCATTCATTTGGGGACCGTATGTGTTTGGGGAGGGCAGAGTTTAAAGAAGGGAAGAAGCCCAGCAAGAATATGATGCCTTAGAATCTGCCCTCTGAATGTACCATTTCTCCCGTGGGAACTGATCCCTGTGGTCTGGAGATCCGTTGTACTCCCAGGAGAGCTGCAGGAGGACCCATTGTGAGGTTGGCAGCCAGTTTGGGCAGCAGATTTCAGAGGTGATTTCAGAGGTGCTTGTTTTTAACCCACTGGAGGTTGATCTTAATTGTTGCCCTCTAAGTGAGGTAGTTCTTGAAAAGATAAGCAACTGTTCTGCAGTTACTTTCTGAAACACACTCACTAGTTTGTGCTAGGATTGCCAGGCGATGACTGGCAACCAGTAGGAGATGGGCAGGTGGCGCATGGGGGCACTGGCATTGCACACAGAGTGACGTCACTTCTGGGGGAGCCAATTTATTTATTTTTCTCCAACCACCCTGTTAAATAGTGGGTTCTAAGCATGGAGGACCAGACTATGACATGCTGAACAGGTCACATTTATTGTATAGCACACAAAAGATACCAACTGGCCAGCAAGGCCCAACTATATACACCCATCCCAGCCACACACCTAGTCTCATTGGAGGGTTTAAGTCTCCCACCAAAGTTCCTATAGGTGGACTAAAGGTGGCCCAGGATCCTTGGCCCCTATTGTTTGTGAAGCCAAGCTAGGGGCTATGCACGCAGACCCCTAGTGGCGGTCCGTGGACACAAAACAACACACCCAAAGGAGCAGTGGCAGGAAGAGAGGGTTGCTGGCGGGAGGTTTCCCATCATAGTAACCCTGGCTTGTATATTTCCAAGACATATAGGTGTAAATGGGGGTGATTTATTTAAGATACCAGTCAGATTGATGAGGAAAGACAAGAAGCTGTATGTCAAAGAACACTTCTGCTTGCAGGGATTTAGCTGTTTTCTTTGTCAGAAAGTCCAAGAAGTAGAGGCTGACAGTGCAAACCTTAATATAGTTGCACCATTCTAAACCCACTGACTTTATTGGATTAAGAAAGGTGTATCTCTAGGATTGCACTGTAAACACAGCTGGATTTGGACACAAACTAAGATAGTGACAGTTTAAGGGATTTGATTATGAGGGGCCTCTCAATAAAAAAAATTACTAACAATCGCTAGATTACCTTTTTTGGTGATGTAATAGGGCCTCTTAAATTTGACCTAGCTTTAGGGGCTCAGTGTGTCTCAGTCTGGCCCTGACTGTAAATTCCTTAAACAAGTAAGAGTTATACCAGTTGAATATGAAGAATCATTTGGTTCCTCAGTTCATTCAGTGTACAACTGTGGGAGTTCTCAGTCTTCCGTTACAATTTGCTGCTGGTATTTTTATGTTGTAGGAACCAAACAAGACTTCTTGGCTTGCAGTCCCCAAAACATGAGGGTTTCCTGGAAAAAGAGGCAGTTTAACTATTTCTTTATGACATTTTCAGCACAAGGATTCTCTAAAATGGTTGATGTAAAAAGAGGAAACAATAAAACCACTGTGACACAAGGAAACTGATGGCGCACAGGAGTAAATCAGAGCACTCATCACAAAGAGTGTTGCCAGGCCACAGCCAGCACCCCCTGGGAACATTTGGGGCGGCGGGGATTGGCCCACTGGCATCATGCTGACATCACTTCTGGTCAGTGAAAGGGATGTTGTGGAACGCTGTAGGATGTGGGCAAATCCTAGTGCATTCTGCACTGATCTGGATGGCCCAGGCTAGCCAGATCTTGTCAGTTCTAAAAAGCTTAGCAGGATCAGCCATAGCTAGTACTTGGATGGGAGACTACCAGCAAAGTCCAGGGTTGCTACACAGAGAAGAAAAGAAGAGAGGGAGAGAAAAGAAGAGATTGGATTTATACCCCGCCCTTCACTCGGAGTCTCAGAGCAGCTTACAATCTCCTTTCCCTTCCCCTCCCCTCCCCACAAGAGACAACCTGTGAAGTAGGTGGGGCTGAGTGAGAGAACTGCTTGTGAGGGAACAGCTCTGAAAGAACTTTAACTGACCCAAGGTTACACCAGCAGCTACATGTGGAGGAGTGGAGAATCAAACCCAGTTCTCCCAGATTACAGTCTGCGGTCTTAACCACTACTCAGACTGGCTTCAGGTTGGAAAATAGACAATGTCAAATCACCTCTGAAGTCTCTTGCCTTGAAAATCCCATGTGGGGTCGCCATAAATTGGCTTCGAGAGCCAGTTTGGTGTAGTGGTTAAGTGTGCGGACTCTAATCTGGGAGAACCAGGTTTGATTCCCCACTCCTCCTCTTGCACCTGCTGATGTGACCTTGGGCAAGCCATAGTTCTGACAAGAGCTGTCCTTGAAGAAGAGCAGTTTGTGTCAGAGTGCTCTCAGCCCCACCCCCCTCACGGGGTGTCTGTTGTGGGGAGGAGAAGGGAAAGGAGTTTGTAAGCCGCTCTGAGACTCCAAGTGAAGGGCGGGGTATAAATCCAATCTCTTCTTCTTTTTCTTCGACTTGATGGCACTTTACACACACACAGAGAGTGTACATTCCATTACATCACTTCTGGTGCACACCTCCATTTCCCCCTCCCCATTGTCTCCCACCGGCTCTTAATCTGCTAGTGGGTAACAAACAGAGTTGCTGGGAAGTCTCCCACCTTAACACAAAGGAAGATGGGTCCAGGCATGATGGAAGGCTTAAACTGGAATAATTCCATACAGGACTGTAGTATAATAAGAATTTTTCTGGCAATTTAAGGAACATATGTGGGAGGTCTACAGAGTAGATCCTTGGGATTTAACAAACCTAGAACGTCTTACAAAGTACATACATACAGGCTGATTTCACACTAGAGCTGCCTCACTGTTGCGCCAACGTTTGCCCTGGTTCTATTGGTCAATTTCACACCCGAAGCCGCGTGGCTGATTTTGACCCGCGGCTTCGCAGGATTTTCCCCGCAGTTTTGTGATCCTGTTTTTTGAGGATCAACGAAACTGCCGAGGAAATCGGGCTAAGCCGCAGGTCAAAATCAGCTGCCCGGCTTCGGGTGTGAAATTGACCAATAGAACCAGGGCAAACGGCAGTGCAACAGCGAGGCAGCTCTAGTGTGAAATCAGCCACAGTGAAAGGCAAAGGAAATATCAGTGCTGTTTGGTCCATTAATTAGTAGGAAGGCCTTTCCCGTTATGGCACCCGCTTCCAGCAGGGTTCATCTGGCTCCTTTTTTTCACTCATGCCTTCAACTTTTAATTTTTACAGAAGAAATTTATGCAGGCTTTGTGTGGGTGGTTGTTTAAAATGTATATTTTAGCCTTTTGAGTTGTGTCTTTCTTTTAGCATGTCTTCTAAAGCCTGGAAGGGTTGAAAGTGTGGGGTACAACAACTTACACAAGCAGAGCAGAGAAACCACACATTTCTCTGAACATTGTTGTAAGATCTCTTCAAGGCATAAAATGCCAGGACAAACTACAGAAGGTGCTGCCCTGAAGTACCAGTCTGGCAGATAACAGTTTCCAAAATGTTAAGAAATAACCCGTTAAAACTGGAAAGTTCTCCAACTCTATGTAGTGTGACTAACAGTAACCTGAAGGAAGAACTTTGGGAGAACTTATATTTTAGTTCTCAAATTCTGATTTCACCTGGAGGTGCACTGAAAAATGCTCTGGCACTTTAATAGCACTGAGCCTTTTGCTTCTCGATGACTCACGAAGATTTGAAATGTTTCCTCTTTATTTTGACGTCTCTCCTCACTGCAAGTTCTGATGTTTGGATTGTACCTTCACAACATGTTTTTTCTCTTCTTGTGCATAGTTAAGGATGAGCAAACTCTGCGCATAGCTTGATGTTGGCAGAACAAGGATAAAAGGGAGTACCTTTGTCCAGAAGAATTCTATTGATTTTGCAGATACTGCCCAATGCAGTTTAGAATGTAGAGTATAATATGGCACCGTTGAGTACAGCTTTCCATATTATTTTGACTTCATCAAGAAATGTAAAGCTCATTTTTGCAGTTTATCACTTGACTTCATCAAGAAAGGGCATTTCACCTTTGTGGCACTGATGCCCAACAGTAGGTGAAGAATGGCTTTTCTAATTAGTTTTGGAGTCATTGTGCAACCCTTTTTCTAGATTTTTAGTTTGCATGTTCGGGATCTAGATTACTTCCCTGCAGTAAAGGGAGATGTCTATGTGATGTCATGTCTCTAATCAGTACATGACTCTTCTGGCATCTGTTTTTACTTTAGAGAAAATGTAAAGCTCATTTTTGCAGTTTATCAGATAAACTGCCCCCGCCACAGAGAGAGACGGCAGAGCTAAACTTCACATTTCTTCCCCTTTTCAGCTCTTGAAACTTTCCCCCCCTCCATTTCCCCCCAAGCCACACCATAAGACTACAGTACAGATTCAGGTGGACAGCCATGTTGGCCTGAAGCAGCAGGACAAAGTCGGAGTCCAGTGGCACCTTTAAGAAGAAGAAGAAGAGAAGAGATTGGATTTATACCCCGCCCTTCACTACCCAAAGGTGTCTCAGAGCGGCTTACAAACTCCTTTCCCTTCCCCTCCCCACAACAGAACATGTGCAGGCACACTTCTTCAAATTCAATGAAATAGAAATTATCAGTCCATACATATAGGTAGAGAGTGAGCAGTAAATCAGCATACAACAGATTCAATGAATCTGTTAAACATCTTCGTTATTCTATATGCTGATTTACTGCTCACTCTCTACCTATATGTATGGACTGGTAATTACCATTTCATTGTATCTGAAAAAGTGTCCATGGACACAAAAGCTTATACCTTGCATAAACCTGCAGCAGAACTGAGAGAAAGAAAGGCAGAAGTCCCTTAAAGAGCATAAAAAGGAGCTGGTTAAGGGCTGTGCAAGAGGGGGAAGAAGAAGAGTTGGTTTTTATACCCTGATTTTCTCTACCTTAAGGGGTCTCAAAGCGACTTACAATCTCCTTTTCTTCCTCTCCCCACAACAGACACCCTGTAAGGTCGGTGGAGCTGAGAGAGCTCTGAGAGAACCGTGACTGGCCCAAAGTCACCCAGATGGCTTCAGGTAGAGGAGTGGGGAATCAAACCGGATTCTCCAGATTAGAGTCTGCTGCTCTCAACCACTACACCATGCTGGCGGTGGGGCAGCAACAGGGCAAGTGATGTGGGAAGAGGGTGTGTGAACACCATGCCCATATCATTTGCTGCTGCTGTGGCTTTGGTGAGGTGTGTTTTCACACCCTGATCTAGGAGCAGCCCTAGCATGTGTGTGGGGTGGTCCACCTCCAATGCAGAGGCTTTTGACCCGATTGCAGTTGCTTACTGTTGTTCCCCATCTAATCGCTGAACAGCCTGCATATAAGGCCAGGCTGTTTCTCAAAATCCACAGCTGTCATATTGCCTTCCTCATGTTATGAAACTATCAGAGTTTTGTTTTGCATGTTATCTGTGTGCCCCCCACAGTACATAATCCCTCAATATACATGGCGCCCCACAGCAAGAGAGATGGAGTACGGTATGTGAGAGACTTGACAAAACCCAGCTGTAATGATCAATGAATGGCTGTCTCCCAAAGATCTGCCACTGTGGTGTTTTCGGGGCTGGCTAAAACTCCACAGGCTTGAATCAAGTCCCAAGGTGGGGGTTAGCAGTAGCAAGCATTTTTCAAAAGGTGCTGTTTGTCACCTCCCTGTAGGGGCTGGCCAAGCTGTGCCATTGCTTTTGGATCTTCATGGCTCTTATCCTCGAAGGCTCCGAGTGCTGCAGGGTGCCAAGCTGCCACTTCAAAGGCGCACAAGGGGAGGCTTTAAATCACAATGTTGACGTTCCCCCTAAGCCGCTCTGCAAAGGCATGTGATCAATACCACACAATTGCTGTGTGCAGCTCAATAGGACCTTTGCAGGCGAGGATCCAAGTACTTCGTAAACCTCTTTTGCAAAGTGTAGGGGGGGGCAGTCTTTTTCCTCCCAAGCAGACCACCGCTGGCAAAGTCATTGTTGTGGCCTCTGATTTGCAAACCCCCATAAGTCTATTCATTTTCCCATCGGGTTCTTATTTTATTTCTTCTTCGATTTTTGGTGAAGCAGTTTGTAGTTTACAGTGATGGCACTAGATGGGAATGAAGGCCCTTCCAAAGTTTGCTTCCCCCCCACCCCTAATGGCTTGAAATGGGAACCTGGGGAGGTGAAGGCATCTCTCTCTACTTACTGCTTTGCCCTTGAATGGTGTCCTTCCTACAGTACAGATTACAAAACCAATGCAGATGAAGTCCATTGAGGAGTGAAGAACCTTGTGAGCCACTTTGGGTTCCCTTTGGGGAGAAAAGGGGCCCACAAATGAAGTAAATAATAAGTAAGTTGCCTGCAGAAATGTCAGTGGCAAAGCAGGAAGAATACTGTACCTGCCACACCACACTGGGACTCGGGGTGTTGGACAACGAGCCTGCGGGAGACCTGCGTTCAAATCCCCCCCTCAGCGTGGAGCTCAGTGATTAATATTGGGCCAGTCACTCTCATTTAGCCTAACCTGCCTCACAGGGTTACTGTGAGTTCAAAACGAAAGCGGGAGAGTCACATATACTGTACTGAGTTGCTTGGAGAAAGTCCTAGATCAATATTGGCATCAAGAATTTGCTGAAGCCACTGGTTTCACCCATATTGTCATGATGAAGTCTAAAGAGCGTAATCATTCCAGTAGACAGCATTTTAAAATACTTACCACTTATACACCATTATTATTCTCATGTTGCTGATAGGGGAAACAGACTGAAAGAGGTTGGTACAGGGCCTTTGGGGGAGAAGGTGCCTGAGGCAAAACTTCCTGGCCTACAGCTAACCTGCTTGCATGTTATATTTCAGCAGACAAATGAGATGTCAAGGCTTTGCTACTGTATGAGGAAATGTATTCTGTAGGGGTGAACTGAACTGAGCTGTTGGGTTGGGCTGACAGGTTGTATCCACAGGGCGAGGATCCCCCAGTTTTCATCACCACTGCAAATGCAGAGGCATGCATACAGTGGAGCATCCCACAGGAGTTCTCTGCCCACTTTCCTCCATCAGCCAGCCACCATTCTTCCTGAATTCCACCACCACCACCATGCTACCTGAGCTTTTCAGGGCTTCAGTTGCATGGGGGGGGGGGCACACAGGGGTGTGGATGAGTGTTAATGCACTTGGGCTGCATGCAGAAGATAGGGAAAGCCTGGAAAATGGATGTCAGGAGGACAATGTCACGTGGATGGTCCAAAAGAATTCCACTTCGGGACCAAAAATGAAGAACAGTGTCCATGTAGAAGCAGTTAGATACATGGAATCTGTCCCTCTTTTTTACAACACATATATAACCTTCTCTAGCCATATTGCTTTCTCTAGATCCTGAGTCCATTCCTTCTGGGCCACACTACTACTCTTTCCGTCTATAGAGATGCCGCCTTCTCTTTCTTCCTCTGTTCACTCACATTTCAGCGTGATCAAACCCTCTCTACATGCGGGGAAGATGCAGAGGATGGTGGGCTTCCCAGTGCTTTCCAGGTAGGCTCCCCCATCCTCTTCAGGATTGACTGAACACTGTGACATTCACAAAAGAAATGGAACAATCCAAACACGACTAATGCAACCTGGCAGCTTCATGAGCTAGACCAGGAGGGGAGCAGGGCTTTGCCCGTCTCAACGGAGCTCCCTAGAAATAGTAGCAATTAGTTTACAGCCGAAAAGCTAATTTGTGCAGACGTTCTCCAGACATGGCTTGCCATTGTTACTGGTGACCCTTCTAAGTCAGCCAGCTTGTCAGAGCAGGAGAAAGCTCTGGCTTTCAGGGTGGGTTGGACCGCTTGCATTGCTGTTGCTGCAAAGGTGGGGATGAGAATTTAAAAAGAAGCCTCTGCTACATATTTCAGTTTGGGAGGACACATAATTGGAACAAGGCCTTTTTTAAAAATACATTTATTTATCATTTCCCCCAATTTATATACAACCATTTTTACTTATACATTGAGTCTTATTATATTTACATAGATTTCTACAAACATCAAACTTTCCGTGGCTCACAGCCAGCTGGCTCGTCGCCCTGCAGTTATAGTAGGATTCTGATAAAACTCTTTTCTGTAGGTTGGGAGCTGGAAAGGTGATTTCTTCGACCACCAAAATGAATCATTTATGAGCAAGTCTGTGCTCCGAAAAGAAAAGTTACCCTCTCTAAAACAGCGTTTATTCAGCTTCTGATGGAAGAGCTGCACTCTCTCAGATCTCAGCTGGTTTTTTTTTAACGAAACCTCTTAATGTAACACAAAGCTTTTACTTCAATCCATATATCCCCTTGTCTCTTGGACCCAAATATACATTTTTTCCCATCTCTTTTTAAATACACCTCCATCTTTCCCTTGAAGACTTATCGTTAATTTGTCAATTTCTGCTAACTCCATCAATTTAAATATAATTTCATCTCTTTGTTGGCAAAATCTCATTTTTCCAGTATTTAGCCATCAATATTCTCGCAGTAGTTACTATAAATGTTAACAAATATTTGTCATTTTGAGTATACTCTTCCGGTACCATGTTTAATAGAGCTATTTCCGGGGTTAAAGCCAATTTTAGCTTCATAATGTCCTGGAACAAGGCCTTTTATTAGGACACCCACATTGAGGCAAGGTCCTGTATAACCTTCCAACTAGACTGCTGTAACATGGTCTCCCTAGGGCTTCCCTTGAAGGTGACCGGAAAACTGCAGCTGGTCCAGAATTCAGCAGCGTGTCTCCTTGTACAGGAGGGGTGTGTGTTTGAGGGTATTTTATGCACTTTTTAAAGACTTGTACTGGCTTCTAGTTTGTTTCTGGAAACAGTTCAGGCTGCATTTGGAGGGCTGTGAGGATGGTATGAGATTTAGTGGCTAGTTCTTTTTTCTCCCCCCCCCCTTTTTATGATGTGTGTCTTGGGTTTTATTGGTTTAGGATAGTGGTGCATTTTATGTTGTTTGACTTGTATTTTTGCTTCTGGTAGCCACCTCTGAAGAAGTGGTTTTTAAATGATTAAATACATACATTTGTAATCCACAGTTGGAATCCAGCTGCTGCTTTTTCATCTTTTTTGCACAGAGAAGCAACAAAAACAGAGTACCAATTCCTGGACTTGCTCCAAATCAGCATTCAGACAAAATGTATGCTTCTTGCAGTCTGAATGGAACATCCTGCTGATCTCTTTTGAAGAACTCATGCATTGCTTACTTGGGAGGAGGTGGCTGTGTTAAGTCTGTCTGAGAAGGTGAAAGGGACATCATCTTGAAAGGCAATTTGTACCACTTAGCAGCTTGTGCTCAATCATTTAGAGTAATGTTCGCAAAGTTTTACAAATTATAGTATAGAGATGCTTGGTTATTTATTTCTGTTATGTATTAATTAAGCTTGTTCCCCATTTTGAATTAATATCACACAAAGAAGAGATGTAATACTATAGGAATCCCAGCAGAATACTAACTTCTGTGAATTTACTTCTGTGCAACTATTTCAAACAGGATGTGCTGAAGATAGCAGGCTGGGTTCGGCAGGGTAGTAAAAATGGTCCTGGAACAAACGTAGCACCAACAATATGACATGTAGAGTACAAAGATGCCCGCGGGAAACCCCAGCATGGCACCATCAGTTGAAAAGGATCTTAGGGAACCAGGAAGAGAGAGACCAATCTTGTGCCTACAATTCTGGGGAGCCACTGCCAGGCTGGAATCAAAAGTACAGAGCTAGACAGTAGCTTCACTTCTGCAGCTGCACCAAAAATTCATGTGCATGCTCTCTCGCAAGTTTGTGACACTGTTTCCTGCACATGCCCACATCTACAAGCACACGCATTTTTTTCTGCCTGTGTCTTAGTTCTGCCTCTAGTGAACATTGCAGGAAAGAAGGGAAGATGATCTGTTTGAAGTCCTCTCCTACAATCATTCTTTTGTGTTCCATGGCGTGGGGGAAATATAGGTAACACTATGGTAGGCAAGTTTTTACCGGGAAACCAAGAGCAGTCATTAAGCCATAATAATGAGGCTTCCTAACTGCATACAGGAAAGCTGCCCAAATGTCATTGACCGTGGGGGATTGAGGCACACTGACTGCATGCTGGGCATAACTCCATGTTGTAAAGTCCTTGCTCTTCCTTGAGGATTGAAAAAATCAGATATGAGTTAAGAGTTTCCCTCTGTAACTCAGTTTCCAGGTGCATGGGACCAGATCAAGACCGTGGCACACAGGGAGAGGGTGCTTATGGCTCCCCACCACGGTTTTTCCAACCTGCAATGACCTGGGGGTGGACTATTTGTTCCATTGGAGGCTCCAAGTGTGCTGACAAGGTTCATTTTGGTTTCCCCAGTGGGGCTGTATAAGGTCAGGATAATGGTGTGGGGAAAATGATAAGCATCCTGTCTCAAGGTCCACATACAGATGGGGTACCCATGCACCTAGGAATTGATTTCTGAGTACAGAACTCACCACACATGTCTGATTGAAAGTCCTCATGTTGGACCTGGAAATGACCGGAAGTACTTGTAACTTATAGTTAGACCCTCTGATGTGTTTTGAACACATGAAGCTGCCTTATACTGAATCAAGCCGTTGGCCCATCAAGGTCAGTATTGCCTACTCAGACTGGCAGCAGCTCTCCGGGGTCTCAAGCAGAGGTCTTTCACATCATCTACCACCTGGCTCTTTAAGCTGGAGATGCCAGGAACTGAACCTAGGACCTTCTGCATGCTGAGCAGATGCTCTACCACTGAGCCACTAAGGCCATACCTGAGTCCTCACTTTGCTGACATTTTGCTTGTATCCTTGGTATCCACATGGCATCTGATCTGAATAAGGCACAGCATGTAGTATTGGGGTCTACTGGGAAATCTGGGTTTTGCTGGTCAAAGGAAACAGGAATTTTACTAATGGTACTGAAATGTCCCATCAAGCCTTATGCTGGAAAATCAGCTGATCACTAATATCAAAGCACATTGATAGTATTGCTGCTTTTTCTACATTTGCAGTTTAAATCATGAAGACCGCTACTGGCTCAAGACATTTTGCCACCAGAGGCTTCAATGTCGCAGTCAAACTCCTGCAAAATGGAGGAATCTCAAAAGAGCTTGGGACACCCTACAGTGTGCGTGCCCAGCGTTGTCATGCTGTTTTTAAAGAGGAGGCTGTGAAGATTAGCTGCTTCTGCTTTCGGCTGGTGGCAGGAAATGCAGAGATACCTCCCCTGAAAGACAACCCCAGAGGCGACTGCTTCAGCTGACGTCATGGGAAAGCTGGCCCTTTGGTCTTTTGCCCCTATATACATTTCTGCAAGGATGTTGTATAGGGGATGTTCCCATAAATCGGATTAATATTTATGTATGATGTGATTTAGCATCTTGACCATCCAGTCTTCTTTTATCACATGATTGGAAGAAGCAGACCCAAATACTTCAGGGTACCATCTCTGAGTAGGGCCCAGGGGGCTATCAATGATGTTTTTATCCCAGGATTCCTTCAAGGGCATAGAATCATAGATGGAAGGGGCCATACAAGCCGTCTAGTCCAACCCCCTGTTCAATGCAGGATCAGCCTAGAGCATCCCTGACAAGTATTCATCCAGCCGCTCCTTGAAGACTGCCAGCAAGGGAGAGCTCACCATGTCTTCCCTTCTACCTAGTCTAGATAAGCCTGTTCTCTTCTTCAGTGAAAAAAACTGAGGCAAAATAGGCACTGAGCCTTTCTGCTTTCTCTGTCCTCTGTCAGAGTTTCTCCATTTTTCACCCAACAGTGAGCCTATTGCCTCTTTTACCACGTGTTTGCTCCTCAAATACGTGAAGAAGCTTTTCTTCTTGTTGTGAGCCTCCCTGGTCAACCTCAGCACACTCTGAGCTTTGGCCTGTCTAATGGCTGATCTAAAGTACCTAGCAATTCTCAGATACTCTTCTTTAGAGAGATGTCCTTCCCTCCATTTCTTGAACATTTCCTTTTTCTTCCTTAGGTCATCATGGAGTTCTCTGTTCATCTACACTGGCTTCTTGAATCCCCTACCATGTTTCCATCTTGTTGGAATAGTGATGACTTGAGCTTACAAGAGCTCTTGTTTTAGGAGAGCCCACCCTTCACTTGCTTCTTTCACTAACAGCATTCTGAATCTTGCCCATGGAATGACTTGCATCGTGCCTTTGAGTTCATTAAAGTCTGCCCTACGAAAACCTAATATAACACATCTGGCTATGAACTCTTCCCCCCCCCCTTCGCATGGAGGACATGGCAGTTTCCCTCTAAGGTCCCTACCACCTTCACTTCATCTACCAACACTTGCCTGTTGGTTAATATTAAGCTGAGTATGGCCAAGACCCTTGTAGCTTCCCCTACCATTTGAAAAAGGAAGTTGTTGGCCAGGCAGGTAAGGAAGTTGTGTGACCCTGGACACTTAGCAGAGTTTGTCTCCCAGCACACCCATAAGGTTCCCTCTCATCATTTTATCCTCACACTCACCCTGAGAGAGAGGTGGCAGTGAGAGACTGTGAGTTGCCCAAGGTCATTGCAGACCACTGACTCCAAAATCCTTCACTATTACCCGATCCAATTTTTTTCCCTTGTCTCTTTGCCTGGATTTTTAAAAAGGAATAGATCCCTGGAGACAGCTGCTGATGCCATCCTTCTAATAGTATACAAAAATAAGGATGAGGGACTTTGTAAATGTGCTAGGCTATTTCTAGGGTGGCCTTCTCCAGGAGGCATCTCAGAATGGAGAGCTGTTAATACATCGCTTAATTAGGCATGCTCACCTGAAGGCATCATTCTGGCACTAGAGAGAAAAAGCAGCATCTATTTAGAGAACACAGTAGGTGCACCTGTTACAAATGGCACAATCCAACAGTTTTCCTTCTGTTTGTCTGAGATCTCCAGCAAATTGTTTACCTGTCAAAATAACAGCAATTCAGCCTTTTGCAATAACGGCTGGATGACAAGCCCCCACACCAAGAGGGTTCCAGTCCAGACCAGCCCCTTAGGATAGAGTTGGGCTTGTCCAGAGCTCTCCAGTGTAGAACTTAGCACAATTTTAAGCCTGACTTAATGGTGTCTTTCCAGAGCTTTAGTATAGGTATAACACTAGCTCTTTGGTTGAGAATGATAAATGACCATGGTTGTTAGGGTGTCATCTCTGCCAAACCTCCTTTAGTTTTGTACCTGTCAGATGGCACAGAAGGGAGTTCCTGTTATGGGGTCAACCACCCTGCTGCCTAGCAAGCTTCCCACCTGAGATGGCAGAATGGTCTTGACTTTGCTACTGGAGATCCCCGCTTTGGGTCTTGGGGAACTTCAAGACCTATGCAGAGACTCCACCATTCAAGAGGGCCAAGGTACCCATGGGGCTCTCCTGCAGGCCCTCTCAGAGGTCCAGAGAGGCTCAGGATACTTCCAGATGTTGAAGTCCCTATCAATAAAACAAATAAAAAATGGCAACACGTGAAGCCAAAATAAGGCATCAAAAAAAGAGAGAGAATCAGTTAACAAAAAAAAAGAGTTTTATCAAGCCTGTCTTATTTGTATAAATTTGCAGATCTAAGCTGAGAAAGTGTGTCACAGTTTGGTTCAACAGGGTTAGATACAGGCTTTTCCATTGCCAAACAAATGAACAAAGGTGTCTAAATTTGAAGCCTGTTTTGTCCCTGAGGCCCAATGTCTTCCTGCTAAGGTTGCCATTTGGTCAGTGGGAGAAAAAAAATTAAAAATCACTCTCAGTGATGGTGTGACATCACCTTGGAAAACCCAGCAATGATGTTACCTTTCTCTAAGAACTACCAATAACTCTATGGTAAAAACATCAAGTTTCGATAGGACTAACATCACTTCTGGGGAGCACATAGATTCCTAGAAAGGCATGACATCACTTCTGGGTTTTCCTGCAAGTGATGTCACACCATTACTGACAGCCCGCCCCCTGTCCACACCCCTCTGGCTTCCGGCTAGTTGCCAGGTATAGTTGCTAGGGCTGGGAACCCTGCTTCCTGGCCCCCTTCTGATTAGGGTTGCCAGCCCAGCACTGATGATCCCTGTGAAAAGCAAGAGATGGTGGTGTCCTGATGATCAGCATTGTACCAGTGCAGCAACATCACTTCCAGAGTGAATCTGGAAATGACATCACCACATTGGGGCAATGCTCTAGGATTCACTGAAATGGCGTGGTTTTTACCACAGAGTTTCATGTGAATCCTAGAGTATTGTCCCAATGCAGTGATGTCACCAATGTTCCCTCTAAGGCATGCAGTCTTGTGAGCAGAAATTTTACCCCGTGAGCCAAAAATGGTGCTAGCTTTAAAATTGTGAGCAAGCCAACATTTTAAAAAATTCAGTTTACAAACATACAAAACATACAAACATAACATATAAACTATTATCATTTGTATTACAAGCCATATATTTATATATATTTATATCAAATTTATTTATATTTATATGGAACATATTTGTACTTATATGACTCTTTCAAACTATATTTTAGAAATGATTTATACATCATAGCTGTGAACAGTATCATCAAGTTTCATTAAGGGGAAAAATAATTTAGCTTCTCTTCTTTCTCTTTTTCCAATAATTGAAAGCACTGTCAATATTAATATTATTATTGATAAAGAGAGATAAAGAGAGAACATGAAAATGCATTCTGCCCGCTTTCTGCATTATGTTCTGAAAATATGGAGAATGAATACAGTTCCCTTTTTTGAGAATTGTTGAGTCCATTTGGAATATCCAGGAAATGATGAAGACTCCTTGATGAATATTGATGTAGAAGAAGTCCTCACAAAACGGAAGATACTCCGGAGAATTTTGTCCATCACCAGTTATCACCTGTAACAATCCAAAAATTATTATTGTACTTTGTATTTTTGTATACTTATAAGGTTTTGAATATATTTTTGCACATTTTGCAGTACTGTTGGTTTACTTTTAGGTAAATACTAGTGGCAAAAGGAATGGCATACAGGGTAAGCATATTGGTCTGGGAAAGTAGATCTACAAGGAGATTTGAACTGGGATCCCTTGGAATTTACAGAACTATTCTGAACAGAAATTTTACAGTAGCATTTATAGCAGACTGAAGAAAACCACAGGAAAAAATAATAAGGTTCATTAATGCTTTTTCCTAAAGCTTGACTTGGAGGAGGGAGAAACTTGCCCAAAGGGAGGGAAAACGGTGCAAGGCTGCAGGAAGGGTGCCCAGCAAACCAAAGGCCAGCGATCCTGCACAGATCCTAGCCTGGGCCTTCCAGCTGATCTCCTCTCCTGTCTGCACAAGCCTTGCACCCGGCTGCCCAGCAAACCAAAGGCCAGCAATCCTGCACGGATCCTGGCCTGGGCCCTTCAGCTGACCTCCTCTCCTGTCCCCACAAGCCCTGTACACACATCCCACCCAAAGGGAAGGAAAACGATGCCAGGCTGCAGGAAGGGCGCCTGGCTGCCCAGCAAAACGGATCCCAATCTGGGCCCTCCAGCTGACCTCCTCTCCTGTCTGCACAAGCCCCACTCACCCAAAGGGAAGGAAAACAGCTCCAGGCTGCAGGAAGGGTTCCCGGCTGCCCAGCAAACCGAAGGTCAGCAATCCTGCACGGATCCCAGCCTGGGCCCTCCAGCTGACACCACCACCACCACCACAGGACAAAACAAACAACCAGGTGACTCACCTCAGGAGGGGCAGCAGTCCTCCAGATAACTCCTGGACCAGGGGATTTCCAGCTGCACAAAGGAGAGGACTGGTGGGCGGGGCAGAAGCACCCCCTTTCATAGGACATGCAAGCCCCAGCTGAGGGGAGGCGGGGCCAGCCCAGATAAGGAAACACAAATCATACTGCTGGGCTTCTGTGCTGCCTGACCAAACTGGTCTGTGCTGTGTGACTATTAGGAAGGGAACCTCATGCCCCTGCACTGAGGTAAAAAATGGTGCACTGGGTGGGTGGAATTGGTGCACCAGTGTAGCCTGGTGCAGCTTAAAGGGAACCTTGTAAGTCACTTCCCCATTTGTGCCTGAATTGATGTCACTGTGTCAGTGTGACACCAGTTTCCCTTCTAATTTTGTGCTTGCTACTCCACAGAGCAGTGGCTGGATTGAGATCTTCCCTGGCCCTAAACATTGAGCAGGATGTACAGCCAATTAGGTGTTCTCTGCTGGCCAAAGGGGGCATAGTCTGTAGGTGAGGTCTTGATCATTCCTTTTCTATGCATCTAGGAAGGTTTAGCTTTATGGGAACTCCCATCCTGTGTGTGGATGAACATACGGTCTAGAGGCTAATGAGTCCAGATAGTTTCCCAACATCTCATCGCATGTACTTCTGTCAAAACTTTAGTTGACCTCTAGAATAGGGAGGGGGTCCTGGTGATGAATATAGTTGTTCTTCAGTATGCCCCCTCACTGACTAAAGCTCCTTTTGCTCCAGGGTATACTTATGGAGCTTGAGATAATGAAGGAATGGGGATGATGAAGAGAGCATCAGAAAGGGAAGTCTTGGGACAAATGTGACCGAACACAGTAGAGAGCTCATTTTAGAGCTTATTCTCTGGTGATCTTTCCTCTTTGTGTTTAGAAAGGGAAGTCTTGGGACAAATGTGACATTTTAGAGCTTATTCCCTGGTGATCTTTCCTCTTTGTGTATGAAATAAATTGCAGTCTTGGAATAGTTCATTTAACTTTTTATAGCAATTATCAAATGTTCGTGTGCATTGCACTTATATACACAATGAGTCAAGTAGTTTAATTCCAATTAGTTCCACAGAGTAGTGATCTGAACACAATGGTATGACTGTGTGATGAGCGATTTAATCTGAAATTATATAACATTGTTCTTTGGGAAGAAGCACTTCAAAGTTTGACATGTCTTTTGGCCACAATACATCTTGAACCTTAGACAAAGTGTCCTTTTGGATGGCTTCTAATTCAGAGATCTTGAGTTGTGTATGGAAGAGAGCAGGATGTTAAGAAAGTTACCAGCCATCATGGAGTAATGGCTAGAGTTAGACGACGATCTGAGAGATCCAGGTTCAGATCCCTACTCTGTAGTGGAAGCTTGCCAGGTGACCCTGGGTCAGTCACTCGCTCCCAGACTAACTTATCTCACAGTGGGTGTGGGTTTTTTTTTGCAAGGATAAAATTGAGATAGAGTGAATGATGCTGTGAGCCACTTTGGGTCCCCATTGGAGGAAACCAGGGTAGAAATAAATAAATACACTATTAAAAGCATTGTAGTGATTTCCCTGGGTGGGTGAATTTAGGAAAAAATTTTCCATATGACAGAACAGATCTCCCTGACAAGTTTGGCAATAGAAATGCTGTTGGCACAATTTGTTTGACGTTAATCCACGACTCTCTTGTATCAATGCCTCTTTAGCTACCTAAATCTTTCTGTACTCATTGGTTCCTTCTAGTGGCAATTTCTAGGACAGAGAATGATTTCTCACTTTCCCTGCAAGGTTCATAATTTTATAAATTTCTTAGCATATTGCCATCTTCCCTCCCTATGGTAACCAGACACCATCTTTCGTATTTAATATTATTCATAATCTGTTAGTATGTCATTGGAAGCAGTCACCTGGAAGCAGCCTGGGGCTGCCCCTGCTAGAGAACCATAAAATATACCATTTAATTTGGGTCTTGCAATTTGCACTTCCCTCACTCGCCTCCAGGCTAACTGGATTGGCAGGCTCCTGCCTAACATTTAATCCACACAAGACTTTGTGATTGCTTCACATGTGTATTCATTATGCCCAAGAGCATTTCAATCCGTTTCTTATAGTGGACAGGAAAAAAAGAGACTTTTCTTCAAAACGCTTCACCATCAGGAAAACTGACATTTTTGTTCTATTTGACTCTGCTATAAAGGAGTTAGCTGACAGAAACAGCGATGTATCAGTTGAAAGGGATTCATCTACCTGCTCGGGGGTTTGTATGTGTGTTTGTTTTTTGAGGCCCTGACAGTAAATTGGGTTTTCTTTTGGCTGTGCCCGTGTTCTGTGACTGCAGCGCAAGAATCAAAAGGAATGCAGGATTGTGGGAAAGGACCACAAGGCACTGTTCACAGAAACTGAAAGATGAGAAGTAAATCTGCCTGACAGCCGAGGAGGAGGAAGGAAAACTCTTACTGTTACACACAGACATAAACAAACTAATTAATGTGAATTTGTCTGTTAAAAAGTTCCAGTTTTCAGCATTTAGAATCTGCTGTCCCAACATTATTATGTTTGTCTTCAGTTGTCAAAAGATAGACAAGTGCATGCCCTGGTATTTGAACCACCTACCTACATGGCCTATGAACTATCTAAGATCAATGCATGTGGGAGGGCCAAGCTCTGTATTCAATTGAAGAGATAGCCAGGAAGAGCACCTCCCCCCCCCCAGCTTATTCTGGAAAGCATTCCTGAAAACAATGTGACTGGCCTCAGTTACACGGGCCTTGGTACATGGATACAGTAGCATCAATAGTGCACAGCAGTGGCCTTGCATTGCCAAGTGTACCGTATGCACCACCAGTTGCAGCTAGCTCCACACCATATCATGACACTTTTCTTTTGATGCTGAGGAAAGACCAGCCCCATGCTGCAGACAGATTAAACAAAGTTCAGTGGAGTTCCTAAACCAAGCTGGAATCCAAGGAATGCTCATTACATTTGGCTTTCCATCCTCCAGGTGGAACCAGGAGATCTCCCAGAATTACAGCTGATCTCCAGAGAACAGTCCCCCTGGAAAAAATAACTGTTCTGGACTCCATGGAATTATACTATTGCTGAGGTCCCTCCCTGCCCCATACTATGCCCTTCCTAGGCTCAACCCTCAAATCTCCAGGAAATTCCCAACTCAGATCTAGCAACACTATGTTCTGTCTTTGCATCCAAGCCTTGCCCTGAACTTCTGACTCATTTCTCATAGGGTCCCAGTGAGAAAGGTGGACTATAAATGATGATAGCCAAGTCAGTAGGCATGGGGTGCTTCCTTGCAAAGTTCCATATAAGGATGGGCACAAACTGGGGAAATGGAGGTTTGTGAAGTTACACAAACCACAAATTTCCCTGAACCTCCCTGTAACGATTCCTTGTTTCTCTGTGTGTGTGTCTCTTTAAAAGTTTGGTTGCATGGCTGTGATAGAGTGGTTGAGAGAGGCAAGTATGGTATGATTGGTGGTTGACAGAGAGGGGGAGGGGTTTTGGAAGTGAAAATGAGTGGATGAGTATGTATGTCAGTCAGGTTTTACAGTTACAGGTTTGACAGTTGATAAGTTAGTTCTGTGTGTGAAAGGAGAGACAAGCAGTTCTGTGCTGAAGCAGTTATAAGCTGAAAGCTGAGTGTCTAGGAAACAGTAAAGTTTAAGTGAACAAGAGTTAAAGGAAAGTCTGAGTGACAGGCTGGAGTGAAACAGTAAACGTATATGGCATTGAGATAAACAAGTGTTACAAAGTTACATGCAAAGATCCCTGACAGATGGGGAGAAGATTGTGCGGGAGACCAAAGCAATTGTTCAGTATTTACACATTACTAGTTACATTGTACTACCCTCTTATTTATGCTTTATTTCAATAAATCCTCTTTCATTCAAGTATACCAGCTCTGAAATAAATACTTCCTTAGGACCACATAGTTCCTCGTAAGCCTTGAACTCGGTCTACCAAAATAGTAAGAACAACAGTAAAGTATAAAAGGTTTGGAAATCCTTAAATTTCCTGGTAGCAGCCGTATATACCCAGTAAAACAAAATAAAGAACACTTTTAAAGTGAAACCAGTCCTCCCTAATAAGGAGGATGTCACACTCCCCTTTAATGAACTGGTTTGGTTTGTGAGGTTTGGAGAAGATCTGAGATCTTCCCTCCCTCCTTTCTGCTGGGGGTGGCTCCCCAAGGACAACAGAATAGAAAGGGGGGAGATCTCCTGACCCTCCTTTCTGCTGGTGGCAGCTCCCTGAGGCCAGTGGGGGGGGGAGATCTGTCAAAAGCCATATAAAAGGAACATTCCCTTTAAATGGCTTTTGCAAGCTGGTACCATGCATGAGTGAAGTCCCAAGTGGTGAGTTCATCACTTCTGGGTAAACTCCACTTGGACTTCACGCACATGCAGTGCCCGTTTGCAAAAGCCATTTAAAGGAAATGTTGGATACGAGACTCCACGCAGCTTGTGGACAGTGAATCAGCTTTTATTTACAAGTTAGAAGAAATCAAGAAAGAGACAAACATACAGAGCAACAGGCTCTCTTTTAAACAGTCCAGGCTTGGATAGCCACGCCCACAAGTCAGATATTAACCAATCAGTATTTACAGATAAGGTCCAATCAGAGTGCTTCCCTCCATAACATTGCGCAGCTCTGATTGGTGGATTTACAGCCCTGCTCCAGAACTCAAGCTAATGCAAAACTTGAAAGGTTCCATTTAAATGGCTTTTGCAGGCAAGCACCACATGTGCATGAAGTCCAAGCAGCGAGTTTACCATTTAAAGTGATCCTTTTCACTCCCCTCCCCTGCTTCCAAGCATGGGGGGGCAAAAAGGATTGTTGAAATGGTTTGCATCTGTTTCAGCCCAACAGACTGAAATGGAGGCAAACCATTTCAGTGATCTCCCCCCCCCCCCGGCTTCCCCACCAGAAACCCCATGAACCTCCAGGTTCACAAACCACAAACCAGTGATGTTTGTCATGAAATTAGGTTCGTGACGAGATTTGTGGCCATCCCAAGTCCCATGCTTTTGTTTGTTTTTGAGCCACAATGCAGCAGTAAGCTGTTGCTTTATACTCAAGACTTGGTTATGGTCAGATAAGGCTACTATAACACCCTCTGCTGGGGCTGAACTCTGAAAACAGGTCAATAACTATTGCAGTTGCCAGTCTCCTGGTGGGGCTTGTAGATTTCCTGGAATTGCAACTTATCTCCAGACTACAGAGATCAGTTTCCATGGAGAAAATGGCTGCTTTGGAAGGTAGGCTCTGTGACATTATACCCTGCTGAGGTCCATCCCTCAGCGGTGGCGCAGGGAGTAAGAACACCTGCAAAGTAACATCAATGAACAGCCATTACGGCTGTTCGAAACCCACCGCGGTCGGGGTGAGCTCCCGGCCCACATCCCAGCTCCCGTCAACCCAGCGGTTCGAAAGCATCATAAATGCAAGTAGATAAAGTGGGTACCCGCCCTAGGTGGCAGGGGGCACCCCTCCTCCCTGTGAGGTAGAGGATTCGGTGGCGGCAAGTGGAGCAGTTCCTGGCGATCGGTGGAGCAATGTCGGAGGCGAAGGCGGAGGTGGACCCTGGAGAAGTGGAGCCTTGGAGAGCGTGGTGATGTGCGGCGCAGTGCGGCAGAGCCACCTGTGGACAGTAGCCGGAACTGCAGCCAACACAGAACCACACGCCAAGACGAGACCTGCCGGAGGAAGCTGCTCGGGGAATATCAGCTCCAGAAAGAGCACCAGGACGCCAATATCTGAAGCTGCAGAAGGAAGCCAGATAACAACTAGCCCGGGATGCTGGTAGGCAGTCACCACCCTGTAGACAATGTGGCCCTAGTTAGGTTAATTGGTTGGTTAGAACCACTATGTAAACCGCCCAGAGACCCTTCGGGGTCAGGGCGGTATATAAGCCGAAGGTATAAATAAATAAAATCCCCTTTTCAAACTCTGCCCTGTCCAAGGCCCCACCCACAAATCTCCCTACTACAACTTGTGCAGACTTTGGCATGATCAGTTTTTTGCCATTCTGGTGCATGGCCAGACGAGAGAAGGAGAGAGACGGTAAGTATCCCTAGACTTAACCCCCCTTGCTTTCTGGACAACAATAAAAACAGTTCTTTTCCATGCTCAAGTGGGCTGTTTTTATACCAGGTTTTAAATTGCGGTGTATTCTGCTTTGGTTTAAATGCAGCTTGGTTCTTTAATCTATGCTGCTAGTAAATTTGGAGGGGTGTAGTGATGGTTTCTTGCTGGTTGATTTAATTTTGTGTTGTTAACTTTATTGTTTTAAATAAGGTGACTGTTGAAAGAGACTTTGAGTGCTTTAAAATAGATGGGGAAAGGCACAGGTTTGTATAAAGAAATGGAGGTGGCTCTGTTCTCTAGGCTGCAGCCTGGGAGCTAGAATTGCATTTTCCCCCCAGCCTCACAACCCAATTCCCTCACAAGTGATTGAACTTCATAATAAAGTTGGAGCCGTCTTGCAATAAAGACTTCAGAGAAATGCAGCATATGCTTTCCCAGTGCAAGAGAATATGGGGTCATTATTTTTTATTCTTCATGTGATGAACGTCTGAATCCTGAAGAGAAGGGACACTGCAAGCCATAATATGCTTTACTTGCTGAAATCAAGACTGGTGCACAAAGAGTCTGCCCTCAAAAAGGCCTCCACATGGTCAGAAGCCTGTAGAAGGCCACAGAAACCATGAATGGTTCCAGTAGCCGAGAGCCCTGGTTCAATTCCTTTGCCACACCCAGTGTGTTGTCTAACTTCATTGGCTCAATTCTGTTTTACCCTTCATTAGATTTGTGGAATACCATTGTCTCTCTGCATGTTCTCTTCTTTCGCAGCCAAATGTGCCAAATTCCATTAATTTTTACTTATATATTCTCCAGTCTTCTGATTCTTGACTGCCCTTCCTTATAAGTCTCCCAGATTGTGTTCCATCTTCTGGAACACAGGCAACATCAGAACTGGACAGAAATGCATCAGCCACAGGAGAGGGTGACAGAAAACACAGATTGGGCCAGAGGAGTGTTGTGGTTAGAGAATCAGACTTAGGGTAGCTTGCTGGCAACCAGCAGGAAGCTTAGTGGGGTTGTGGAGGGGCTCCAGGGCTACAGAGAGGCAGAAATGACTCCATGCGATGATGCAATGTCATTTCCGGCTGAAAACCAGAAGTGATGTCATTGTGATGTGATTATGGCACTTCCAGTGTTTGGCCAGATATGATGCTACAGTGGAGTTGCCAGCTCTTGGTTGGGGAGTACCTGGAGAATTTGGGGGTGGAGCCTGAGGAGGATGGAGTTTGGGGAGGGACCTCACTGGGGTATAATGCCATACAGTCCACCCTCCAAAGTATCCATTTTCTCCAAGGGAACTAAGCTGTATAATCTGAAGATCAACTGTAATATCAGGAGATCTCCAGGCCCTACCTGGAGGTTGGCAACCTTACGTTTCAGTGCTGCATGTTGTCTACCACCTTCCACTGCTGAATTTACTGGCAGCAGCCAATAGGTCGTAGCAGTAGATGGTGGGCAACCCTAGTCGGATTAGGATCTGGGACAGTCAGGTTTGAATCCCCACTCTACGTATGGAAGCTCTCTGGATCACTTTGGACTGGTCTCTCTTTCAGTGTACCTCACAGGGTGGTTGTGGAGCTAAAAACAGAAAAGGGGGGGTGATGTTGTAAGCTGCTGTAGGCCCCTCTTGGGAGAGAAGTTGGGCATAAAATATCTGAATGAATAAATGAAGTGTGACCCTGAACCTGCCTTTCTCTCCCCACCCCCATTCACACAGCATTAAAGCACCACTTGGAGACTTGCAAAATGTCTGCAATTTAGGCCTCCTTCTCTCTGGTACACTGTACATGGTGCAGTGAGAATTAGGAAACTTCCAGAAGAGCTACAAAGGGAAAGTAGAACTGCAGCTCGCCTTCAGAAGACTTGAGTTCTCTGGGGGCTTCAACAGTCTCCTACAGTGAAGGCCACAGTCAGTGGTGGTGTCAGCGTAAACTGTGTACTTAGTTCTTATTCCCAACACACAAGTCAGAAAGCAGACGGTAGCTCAGTGGGTGCACTTTATTAAAATCCTTTATTACTGGTTTGCCGACTGTTTGTTTTTTTGCAGTGTGGAGAAAAGTCTAAGAAACAAACTGGAGAGTCCTATCTGCTTTCATATATCTTGTAGTTTTTTTAAAAAAAAAAAGTCACGTCCATCCATGTACTGTTATTAAGTCTGGAACAATTTTTCTTCTCTCACCAGGTCCCCGGAGAGGTCATTAACACACAGTGTGGATACAGGACTCTAAATAAAGAGGTAACAAACTTTTTTAAGTATATCAAGGTGCTGAACTGAACACCAGGCAGGCAGAAGTACTGGGATCCCCATTTGCCACCGGCCTTCTGCAAAGGGGTACAGGGAGAAGAGGGCACTGGCAAGGGAGAAGTGGTAAAGGAAAGAAAGAAGTAGATTAGAGAGTTTTCCTGTACAATCAAAATGAAATGAACAGGAATCTCAGAGGAGCACTCCCGTAAGCTTTTCAGGAGCATTTGCTCCTGGATTGCTTTTTGTGGCAAAGATCCATCTAGCTTTCACTCTATGGTCCTTAGTAAAAAAGGTAAAGGTTCCCTTGCTCGAAAGCCAATCGAATCTGACTCTAGGGTTGCGGTGCTCATCTCCGTTTCAAAGCCGAAGAGCCAGTGCTGTCCGAAGACATTTCCGTGGCCATGTGGCCAGCATGACTAAACACTAAGGCGCATGGAATGCTGTTACCTTCCCACTGAAGTGGTACCTATTTATCTACTTGCAATTTCTTGCTTTCGAACTGCTAGGTTGGCAGGCCTGTGGCCACTGTTGCGTTTTCCAAATTTGCTGGCAAATGGAGTGCAGCACTTTAACAGCATCATCTTTTAAGACTTTGAATAGCTCAGCTGGGATACCATCACCTCCACCTCCACAATGGTCCTTAACAGCCCCCAAATTCACTGTCTAAGGTAGTGAAAGAGCATTTGAAGTTTGCATACTTGGTTCTGCTTGTTGCTGAGTGCCAGTGACCCTCCAGAACTGGGGTGCACACCGGAACTTTCCTGGTAAGTTCACAGGCCCGTCCACCCCTGGTTTGTGGCCTCTGCAGAGCTGCTTTTAAGAATGGGAATTAATTCTGTACTTGTTCTGTTTTCTAAAGATGAGGTTGAATCTTGGAGGTTTTAAGCTGACACAATAAATGCAAGCAGAATTACTGTGAAACACTCTTAGCAACCTTTGTGTGGAAGGAACCTGTTAGGCAAGGGAGAGGGGTGTCGTCCACACATTCAGAGATGATTTTTTTACAGCCAGAGTTATTTTTAAAAGACAAATGTTGACTTTGTAAGTGCTAGATTTAACATTCCAAATACAAGTGATGTATTATGCAGATCATTCTGTGCATGGAAATAAAATCCCCTGCATGAATGTCATTGTGGGTGTGCAACTCTAAAATAATGGTGAATGTGGCAGTCTGCTGTCATTTACTGATGTTCCGTTTACAATGAAGAATGAAAAAAGTGGGCATGTTGGGCTCTGTTGGAACAGTTCTAGTTGCTGCAGGAATGTTTATTTTTCAGCACACCTTACCAAGAAGTCCTTGTAGAGTAATATTATTATTATTTACAAAATACCTTTCTGTCCTTTAAAACAAATTAGACAAAGTCAGGGAGCCTCAGTCTTACAGTGACTATTAACATGGCACCTCCACGTTGGGATAAAGTAGTTCTCCAAGCAGCAGGTCCTGAGGAACAAAAAGGGGAAGGCTGTTTTGTTCATGCCATGCTTGTAAACTTCCAGAGTCATCTAGTTAGCCACTAAAATATTGCACTAGAGGGACCCTTGGTCTGATCCAGGATGGCTGCTGTTAAGCTGTGTCATTTAAGGAGGTGTTTCAGACTCCTTGAGACAATTGCGCAGAAGCACTCTCAGCACCAGTTTTTGTGTAGCTGTGACAGTGTTAAGAAATGATAGCAGAGTGGAGTCTCCATGTTGAGAGGAAGTATATCTCTGACTAATAAGTACTGGGTACAAATGGGACAGTTTTAAAGTATCCATTTAAAACACAATGATGATTGTGGACCACAATGGGAGCATTTGAGGGTACAGAGTGCATCACATACAAAGCATGCGTAAGCGGGTCCACTCAGTAATAAACCCCATTTTATTCAATGGGGCTTCTTTACAGGAAAGTGTTATTTGGAGTGATTCTCACTCATCTTAGATGCCAGTTTGTTTACATGAGGGTCCCCCCCCCCGCCCGCCCTAATGGGTAGTTTCAGGTTCAGCTCCTTGATAGATGCGCTCAGGATTCTTGTGATACTGAAAGACACCAACTGCAAATTAAACCCTTGACTATTCTGGCTAATTGAATTTTGCCAAAATAAACTAGCTCTTCTGCTCACCGGGATTATACATTCTTCTCTGAGTAAAAGGAATCTCCAGAGAGCATTGAAAGGTGTTCTTGTAAATCCGTTCCATTGTCAAAAGACACAGCTATCAGAAAGAAAGGGCCTGCCAAGTGTAGGCTGCCTCAAATCACAGTGATTGAGTGGATGACAGCGGAGCAACATCAGAGATTCCTGGGTGGTTTGTCTGCTCTTGAGCCATTTCAGTCAGGATTGAGGCCTGGTTTTAAGACTAGGATAGCGTTGGTTGTGCATATGGATGGCCAGTTTACAAATAAATAGAGGAAATGCTTCTCTGTCGGTGTTGTTGAACTTTTCAGGGGTATCTGATACCTGACACCATCAGATATTGGTGGAGCATTTGGAGAATGGAGTGGGGGATACTGGGGTTAGCCTCCAAAGGTCTTCTCTGTCAGACATATGCAAAAAGTTTCCATCTGAGAGGCTGAATCATCAGTATGGGAGGTGAAATGCACTTTCCCCCAGACCTCTGACCTTTCACCAAGCTCCCAAATGAGATAATGTGTAGTTCTGGAGTTGGTTCCCATTAATATGCTGATTTCACACAGCTATACCTGTCATTCACAAAGCCTCCAGAATAATTTCTCTGAGTCCTGAATTGGTCCCTCAGTCCTGTGGGTCGAGGGGATGCAGATAAACAAGCGGAATCTAAATCCAGATAAAATGGATGTGATACTGGTTAGGAAATATGATATTTTGGATAGGATTGACTTGCCAGTGTCAGCACTGGGACAGATAGCCACGGTTCTGGGCTGAAGTCCCCACAGCACCTGACAGACAGGGTCTGACCATAATTAGTCAATCAGGTGCCCAGTCTGGTGGTGGTCTTGGACTCAGTCTTGTCAATGGAAGAACACGGTACAGCTGTTTCTAGGAATGCTTTCTTTTATCTTGTCAGGAAACCCCCTGTTGGATTGATGTAAGATGGGCTCACTGACTTGGGCTTCTGTGACGTCTAGACCGGATTACTTCAGTGCCACCCTCACCTTGAGGAATGAACTGCCAGGGAGCACGAGGCAGAAGGCCCCGTCCCTTGTAGCTTCAAGGAAGCTGGGCTGGTTCTGCAGCCAAATCACCCAGGCGGCTGCTTGGGGTAATGCAGTGATGGGTGCATCAATGCACTGCAGGCTCTTGGCTCACTCGCAGTGTGAGTGATAACTCCTGGGCCCTTCACTGTGGGCTGGGCCAAAAAAGGAATGGTTGATGGCTATATTTCTAGGCCAATTCTTCCCATTTTGCTTTGCTTGGGTCTGGCCAGAGCTGGCACAGTCCCAGAAGTGGATGGGTGTAACTTGCTTGGAGGTGATAAATACCTTGAACAGACCCTGCGAGGTAGACTTGTGGATGAAAGTGGGGATACTGATGTTTATTGATGGGTAGATTGGATTGTTTGCTCTGCAAACTTGATTTTAGCATCATTGTAAGCTGCTCTAAGCTCTTGAAAGAACACAGCAGAACTTTAAAACTAATGAATAAATATGAACACAGCAGATTTGGTCCTGCAGTACCTCAAATCTTAGTGGTTTTTGGAAGTTCTCTGTGACCTCTAATGTAGTTTGTCAGAAGAATTTGTGAGGTGTGGTGTGGGTCTGGACTCCAGTTCTTTCACTGTTATTTATTCTGTTTGCAGAGGCTGGAACTGGTAGACATTATCTATGTACGTGGCTGCATCCATGCAGTGGGCTTGTGGCTGAAAGACAATTTCGAGGCTACTTTTGGAATGGTTTGCTCTTTGCTGCTTCCTCAGGTATGTGGATTGTTTTGCTATCCGGGGGCTCTTCATCCTTTTCTTTACTAAGGCAGCAGTAAAATAAATTACTTCTTTCTTTTTCTATTGGCAAGTTTAGATCTTGATAAATTACTTTCCAAACTGTTCAGAACAAAAATACTGGAAACAGAGAACCAGGAGCCATAAACACAGTTATTCAGAAAAATGGGAAAGGACAGCCACTTCTGATTAAAATAATATTATAATTAGATCCACTTTCTAGAATCCTTTCCAGGTTAGTCAATCTTATTCTCACAATTGTCTACTGGGCTCTGATAATCCTGTCATGGACTAGAGTTACTTGTGGGGACTGTGGACCTTCTAAAATTACAACTGATGTCCAGACTACAGAGATCAATTCCCCCGGAGAAAACGGCTGCTTTGGAGGGTAGACTATAACATCATACTCTGTTGAAGTCTCTCCTAGGGTTGTCAGCAGAAGACTAGCAACTGGTGGGAGACTCATCGTGGCAGGAAGCTCTGGAAGTGATGTCAGTGTGTCACTGGTGACACTCTAGCATTCGGCCAAAACTTTGTGGTTTAAACACAGAGTTTTGGCAGGATGCTAGGGCATCACCATTGACACACTGACATCACTTCTAGTTCCTCCATAAGTGATGTCAGCATGTTAGAATGCTGATGATTGCCCCTCCCATTCCCCCCATTTTCTCCTGCCAGCCAGCTGAGTGGCACCAGGAAGAACCCATTGGGCACAGGGGTTCTCCAACCCCAGTGGGAATGTGGCAAGCCTAGTCCCGCCTCTGTCTACACCCCCAAATGTCCAGGAGTTTCCCAACCTGCAGGTAGCAACCCTAGGGGCCTGTCCTGGTCTCCCAGTCCCGAAACGGGACTCTCCCCCCCCCAATACCTCGAGGCCCCACCACTCACCAAGCGAGCAGCATCCCCTACAACGAACGAGGTCCCGGCCATCAGAGGTGCGCCAGAGCTGCAGCGAGCCGGGAGGGCCAGGGAATTATGCCAATGCGATGCGGAGGAGCAAGGCAGCCCCAGGGGCCTCACAGGGAGAGCACCCCGCTAGCAGGACCGGCCCAGGAGAGTGGAGGGGCGGCCCGGGAAGGTCCATCCGACAGGAGGAACCAAGACCAGGATGAGTGGTGTGACGCACAGCCCAGCGCGTCCGCCATCCAGTGTGGCTTCCGGACGGAGGGTGGCCCCACCCGGGACGCAGGGAGAGCATCGCTAGCTATAAGAGAGGGCGGGGCATATGCAGAGTAGGGCACCAGGGATGGAAGGGCAGTGCTGGGAGCGGGGACGGGGATAAAGGGAAGGGGTGGCAGGAGGGTCGAGGAGAAGGAAAGCACAGCCAAGACTGGGAGAGACACAAGGGTGCTGAGAGAGACAAGAGGCGACACTATCTCCCGCAGCTCCTGAGGAGCTAGAGTCGATGCTGTGCCGGCAGAGGGACGCCAGAGGTGCAGCCAACCTCATCCCCTGACCGACTGAGACCCCTCCTTGCCTCGCTTTTCTTTGTCCCGACTCCAGCCCAGGACCGACCCTCCTGCCAGCCACTGTGGGCAACCATGGCCACGGGTAACGGAGCCCCTGGAGGGAAGACAGAGCCTCACAGGGCCTACCTGAGTGGACCAAGAGTGGGCAGGAACTTAGCATTGAGTTCTTTTCTTGCCCTCTAGGACTAGACAGAAAATATAAAATCAAGTGATGTAGTACATGAACACCATTATTCTTTCCTCCACACAGTCATCCATTCTATTAGGAGGCCTGAGGCTTTGCTCAGAGGCACCCACTTGTATGCACAGCATTAAATGATTGGTATGTTTCAGTTTTCAGATTCCATAGTGCCAGCTAATAATTCCCAACTAATAGTGTGTGCCTGAAAGTGAAACGGTAAAAGCAAAAGTTTGGAAACTATAAAATCAGTTACATGCAGCTGCTTTATATTGAATCACACCATTGGTCTACCCAAGTCAGTGCTGTCTCTTTCAGACTGGCAGCAGCTCTCCAGAATCCCAGGCAGAGGTCTTTCACATCACCTACCACTGGATTCTTTTCACTGGAAATGTCAGGTGCTGAACCTGGGACTTAATACATGCTAAGCAGATGTTCTACCACTGACTCATTGCCCCTCCCCTAATTTCTAGTATGAGTACCTGTAGTACTTCTCCCATACCCTTTGGCCTGAACAGTGGCCAGCTGCCTTCTGCACAAGAAAATGGGCAGAGATTTTCACAGACCTGAATTTCTGTTTCCAGCGACACCTCTTTTAGAGACATTTTCATTTACATAGATAATTGATCACCCAGTCGTATGGCTGATGCATACATTGCATAATTAGCCGTTCACTTACCAAATGATTTTTCTTATTACAATTCAACAGACAATTGTGATAGATTCTCTGGTGCAGACATTAATAGTAGTCATGTCATCTTCAATTACATTCCAATCTTGCCATCACTCATTTCCAAACTGTTTCACACATCAGAAACTACTTTTGGTCTTTAACTCTGAAGGAAGCAAACCAAAGACTTGCCAAAGATCTGATAAAGTTCCAATGAATTTATTTACTTGTCTTGCCAAGCTCTGGATCTTAAATTCCCACAAGACTCTAGTGTTTTCAGAGTTGTTTCCCAGTTAATCTTTTAAGGCTTACGTGTGCTGGTTAGTTAGGTCCCTGAATTCCTTGTGCATCTGATATTTTATGGCTTGTGCATTGACAAGCAGTTGCCACATTCTGCACAAGATGTATCAGAAGCCGCTAAAGGAATTCAGCCTCATATTTATACCACTTACTCTAAAGAGCTCAGGAATGATATACATAATGGGGTTATTGCATTTAGACAGCAATCTTAAGCAGGCATACTCTGATCCCTGTTTGGGTGTATTCCATGGGGCTTTACTCCTAGGAAAGCATTCTTATGATTGTACTGCTATTTGCTCACAACAGCTCAGCAAAGCAGGTTAGGAAAAGATAAAGTGCTTTCCCCAAAACTCCATGACATGAGCAAAGTTTACTTATTTATTTTAAAGGGTTTTTTTTAACCTTGTCTTTCCTGAAAGTTTAAGATGGCTTCCAAAACACATTGATATTAATACCGAAACAACATGACAATAAAATCACGAATAGTATCACCACGGTCACAGCTAAACAAAGAAACCAGTTACTTCAGAGATTCCAACAGATTTGTGTAGTCTGTACAATAACATTGGTGCTATGGCAGAGAAGGTATGGGAATGAGTTGAGGAAGGTTGCACAGTTTGCAGTGAGGGCATGATGAATGGGGCCAGCTGTTATGAGCATATTTTCCATAGGGGTTCATACAGGAAGAGATGGTCCTTCTGTTATATAGGTCTCAGACTGTGATAGTCTTTAAAGTTAAGAAGCAGTTATCTTGAGTTGGGCCCAGAACTGTGTAGGCAGCCGGTGTATCCGCTAAAAAACTGGAGTGTTTTCAGAATGGTTAGCCCTGATGAGAAGGCATGCTGCCCCATTTTGCTGTAGTTGAAGTTTCTGAATTGTCTTCAAGGACAGCCCCATGTATAACATGTTACAGTAGTCCAGTCTAGAAGCCTGGATCAGCATGGACAAATTTGTCCAGCCTAGAAGGGCGGATATTCTGCACACCAGATGAAGATTAAAAACCCATTCTTAGCAACTGCACCAAACTTCTTCTTTGTTTACAAGGCTGTATCCAGAAATAAACCAAAGTCTTTTCACTTGGTCAGCTAGAGACAACTATATCCCAAACTGGTCCCTTCCAGAACATCAGATCTCCTCGTCAACATCACCCCCACCTTGTCTGGCTTCTATTTCAACTTATCCCCTTGACTACCACTTCTATGCACAGCTGCTTCTGGAGACATAGTTAATGAAATATACAGTTAAGTCATCAGCACACTGATGATACCCGGCTCCAAAGCTCTGTGTGATTTCATTTAGTGACCTGGTATAAATATCAAAGAGTATTTGATTCAAAGAAGCCCTAGTACCTTGTCTAGTCTGGCTCTCAATATCCAAGTCTCCACAGTGCAAAGTAATCTTGTCATTGTTATATTTGGCAATGACCCAAGAGAAATTCAGCAGCAGGTGTGTAAATATAGTTTATTAACCATGCCATTCTATTTTTGTGTTGCAAGGATTTTGTCAGAAAGTTATATAAGTTTCCAGCTTTGCAGTTATCTCCCAAATAAGGTGAGGAAAAAGATCTGGAATAAATAAATGGGATCAGTTAAGGAAGGGCCAATGGCTTGCAAGCATTTGCAGGCCGTTTTCCGAAGGCACTTGCTCATTCTTTCCAATATGCTGTAAACTTCAGTGCGAAGGAGAAGATCGTCTTCCCAGTGATGAGCTCTAGCTTTTTTATCCGGTTTCTCATATTCTAATTAGATGCCTCCTTTGCTTCCAATAGACTTCTCAGTGAAATCACCACTGGTTATTGTAGCTGCCAAAGTTCATCAATTCAATTTCTCCTTATTTTGCAGTTGCAGTTCACAGCTCTGTCAACTGCAACCTGATGGTTCATCAGAGATGCATAAAAGGGCATTCATCACAGAAATGCCAAGAAATGGGTACTGTGGAGCAGATTGTAGGGTCAGTGCAAACAGAGGACGCACCTGCATGCCCCCAAAGTAATGATTCCATCCCATGATTTAATTGTTTAAAAAAACAGCTTTTTAATTTGTAACATAACAGTTTCCCTCTAACATTTCCCTCTAACCAGACTTTGTTTTTGTTTTGTTACAAAAGAAAAGCAGCAAAAGCTGAACCCCCCCATCTCAAACGATCAGTATATATATTTATTACAGTCATTAGACCATCTGTATACATGAAAATCAGGGGTAATTTCCTGCAGGAGCACACAGGAGTGGAGCTCCGGCAGTAAAGAGCCCATGGGGCGGGCACATGCAACAAGCCCCACCCGCTGCTCCCAGCAGCCCTCAGTCAGAGCAAGAAGCAGCCAGGTAAGCTGCAGAGCCCCCCCCCCCGCCCCCCAGTCCAAAACAGTCCAGTGGCACCTTTAAGACCAGGTTTTATTCAGGTACAAGCTCTCCCTCCTCTGCGAGGACAGATCTGCACGTTCCCCCCCCTCCAATAGCTAGCAATCCAAAACAGTCCAGTGGAGCCTGAGCGGTGGGTGTTGCCTTCTGACACACTTCCGGTGGTGTCAGGGGGTGTGGCATATGCAAATAAGTTATGCTAATGAGTTATGCTAATGAGCTCCTGCACCTCTTTTTCTACAAAATGACCCCTGATCAAAATTATGTTAAAAACATTCTTATATATAAAAACAAAATACATAATGTAAGCAGAATTCAAATTTGAGCCTAGTTATAATACCATTTCCGCATCCTCATGATCAACACAAAAAATCTAGCAACTTGGGAAGTAATTTTATGATTCATGTCAGAAATCTCAGCCCATCTGACCTGCCCATCCAAGACTGCCACTGACTCAAGGAGGGTTTTTCAAAAGCATGATCACCCTTACTGTGTTTAAATCCTTCTGAAAACAATATCTCCATTTTGCTGCTATGGCTACAGGCAAAAGAAGAAGAGAAGGTTTTTATACTTCTCTGTACCCTAAGGAGTCTCACAGTGGTTTATAATCACATTCCCTTCCTCTCCCCACAACAGGCACTGTGAGGGAGGTGAGGCTGAAAGAGTTCCGAGAACTGTGACTGGCCCAACATCACCCAGCAGGCTTCATATGGAAGAGTGGGGAATCAAACCTGGTTCTCCAGACTAGAGTCTGCTGCTCTTAAACATGGCACCACACCAACTGTCCAATAACCCTGGCTAAGCCCATTTGTCTTGATGGCAGTCATCCTCTGGATAAGCAACAGGAAGCAGCCCTCACCGTCATGCTCTACTTGTAGGCGCACACAGGCATCTGACCTAGCACAGATGGAAACCAAATTCTGGATGAGAAGGCCATTTGGTACCTTGTGTGGATTTTGTGAGGATAAAATGAGGAAAAGAGAAGCATGTACCTTGCTCTGAGCTCCTTGAAGGGAACATAAGAACATAAGAGACGCCAATGTTGGATCAGGGCAAAGGCCCATCCAGTCCAACACTCTGTCACACAGTGGCCAAAAATACCAGGTGCCATCAGGAGGTCCAGCAGTGGGGCCAGGACATTAGAAGCCCTCCCACTGTTGACCCCCCCAAGCACCAAGAAGACAGAGCATCACTTGCCCCAGAGCCCCTAGCTATACCTTGTGGCTAATAGCCACTGATGGACCTCTGCTCCATATGCTTATCTAATTCCCCTTTGAAGCTGTCCATGCTTGTAGCCGCCACCACTTCCTGTGTCAGTGAATTCCATGTGTTAATCACTCTTTGGGTGAAGAAGTACTTCCTTTTATCCATTCTAACCCGACCACTCAGCAATTTCATGGAGTGCCCACGAGTTCTTGTATTGTGAGAAAGGGAGAAAAGTACTTCTTTCTCTACCTGCTCTATCCCATGCATAATTTTATAAACCTCTATCATGTCACCCCTCAGTCGTCGTTTCTCCAAGCTAAAGAGCCCTAAGTGCTTTAACCTTTCCTCATAGGGAAAGTGTTCCAACCCTTTTATCATTCGAGTTGCCCTTTTCTGCACTTTTCCCAAAGCTATAATATCCTTTTTAAGGTGTGGTGACCAGAACTGCACACAGTATTCCAAATGAGGTCGCACCATTGATTTATATAGGGGCATTATGATATTGGCTGATCTGTTTTCAATACCCTTCCTAATAATCCCCAGCATAGCATTGACCTTTTTTATTGCAGTCACACACTGTCTCGTCATCTTCAGTGAATTATCTACTATGACGCCAAGATCTCTCTCTTTTTCAGTCTCTGCCAGTTCAGACCCCATCAATGTGTATTTATATTTAGGATTTTTGGCTCCAATGAGCATCACCTTGCACTTGGCCACATTGAACCCCATTTGCCATGTTGACGCCCATTTGCCCATCCTTGACAGATCCCTTTGGAGTGCCTCACAATCCTCCATGGTTTTCACCACCCTGAACAACTTCGTGTCATCTGCAAATTTAGCCACTTCACTGCTTACTCCCAACTCCAAATCATTAATGAACAAGTTTAAAAGGGAGGGTGGGAAAGGAAGACCACAAAGTGTGTTGGGGTCAGTGAGATCTTTACCACCTCTTATTCATGATAAAATGGTAAATGCTAAAACCCATGGCAATCCTCTTTCTTGGACCTGCATCAATCATTGGATATCTGGGTCATCTTTCTGCCATAGTAAGAGAACACTTTACTGGCATCCTGCAAAAATAGATGCTTCACCATCATCTTGGTGACCCTGACAGTCTCCTCTTCCTTTGACTTCCTGGGCAATAAAGTTCAGTTGCCTGTCCATTCTTCTCCTACCAACAGCATTATAGTCCACCTTGTCCTCAGGTGCTGTAGAAGGGTTTTCTTCATAGTTCTGCTTTCTTCTTGGTCCCTTTTGACTTTTAACTCCATGTCTTCACGCCTGAACGGCCCACTTTTCAGTCTCCTGCATATTCTGCCCTGCTTTCGTCATGCTCTTCCACTCTGTCAAAGTTCTTATATCTCTTGACTCTTTTGTTTCTTCTCTCCCCTCTTTCCATCTCCTTCAGACCTATTCTCCTGTCCTTAAGCCCTCTGTGAGCTTTTTCTACAGCTTCTATTTTCATCTGATCAGTCTCTCTTCAGTTTCCAGCTGCACAGTCTGCTGCTTCTATTCTGCCCCCCCCTTCTTCAGCCACTCCACCCCCTGGGACTCTCTGCCCTTTATTTATTTATTTAGGCATTCAAACCCTGCTCCCCCCCCCCCAAGCAGGAACCCAGAGCAGCTTACAGCATCATTCCAGTTCCAGGATTCTTTGAGCAGCCATTTTATTGCCTGTCTTCATGTAGTGTGGATATACCTGTAATATTTCCTCTTTTCCACCTGACAGAAGTGCAGCTATACTTTCCCTGTAGAGAATGCCAGCCCTGGGTTGTTCCACCCTGTCTTTAAATAGTGCATTTTTAAGAAAGAAAAGCCCAGCATAAATTTCAAGGTGCTCGTTACTGTTTTGAATTTACATTTCAAAGCAACACGCAAAGTGACTTCCTATTTTAAAAATGTAAAATGTATAAAACAGTCAAATAAAACCATCACAGTGAAAAACACTCTACATAAACTTGCAATAATTAAAACACATAGATAACCAACAATGGCAACCTAAATACATGTAGTCAGAGCCAGCTTCAAATACTTGCCTCAGGCTGTGAGGAGCAACCTCACTTTCAGCTGCCTTAGGAAAATGATCCAGGTGAGGCCAAGCGAACCTCAGTTGCACCTTTGTTCTCTAGGTCACCTGTGCCAATGAACAGGACCTGAGGCAAACCCTTCTTGGAATATCTCAGGAAAAGGGGAAACGTTAGGGATAGCAGCCTCCACATAGGACCTGGGGAGCCCTGGAATTACAGCTCCTCTCCGGACTACAGAGATCAGTTCCCCTGGAGAAAATGGCTGCTTTGTAGGGCGGACTGTATCCCATTGAGGTCCCTATCCTCCCCAGGCTCCATCCCCAAATCTCCGGGAATTTCCCAACCTGGATCTGGCAATACTCCCCCCCTCCCCAATCTCCACTGGTGGTTAGGGGGGACCTGGCAACCATAGGAAGCATTGAGGTCCTTTCTCAAGTACACTGGTATCTGAGTGATTCTTAGTCCATGTAGGCAGAAGGTGCAGTGGCAGATTTGAGTACAACTACTTAACTCATGTAACTTTCAGGAATCATTTTGGGTTCCTTTAAAATCTATAATTTTTTGGAGGAACAGCATAGAAGGTAAAATGGGTGGGAATTTGAGGGGTACTGGGAGCCAGGAGGTGCACAAGCAGTGAGTATTCTTGTGCTTGTGCAAATGCTGTTGTGGAGTCTAGAATGCTGTTGGGGTCTTTTGAGATAGGGTCGGACTAGATTAGCCTCACAAGACAGGAAGATGGGACAGGAAGCTGCGTGCATGGCTGTGGTCAAGCCAGGGACTCCAGTCCAACTCAGCAAACAGGTGGTCCAGGGGGCAGGGGGTTAGAAGCAGATCATAATGAGGCAAGGGGTCACATCCAGCAGTTGGTCGAGAGAAGCAGGCATGGCCAAGTTAGGTCCATCCAGTACAGACAAGTTTCTGGGACTTAGGAACTATCTGTCACCTGGCACCTATAGCATTTTAGACACCAGTCCAGAAGGTTGATTTCTACCCAGGTTTTTAATGAAGGAGTTGTATCTTTTCAGCTGTTTTATGGCTGCTTCTAGTCTGAGGTCTGTTTTATGGGTTTTTAAAGGCTACTTTGTGGTTGTTTTACGCTGTTATGTCCCTGTGGTAGGGTTGTCAGCTCTGGATTGGGAAATATCTGGAGATTTTGGGGGTGGGGCCTGGGGAGGGTGGAGTTTTCTCCCAGGGAACTGATGCTGGTCATCTGGAGAACAACTGTAATAAGTGAGAGATCCCCAGGTACCGCCTGGAGGTTGGCAGCCTACCTTGTGGACATACATGTATTTAAGGCTAAATCTGTAACCCAGCTATTTGATGGTGTTCCCATTTGGGTCAGTGCATTTAATCAGTCATAAGAAGAGCTTTTATTAACTACACATATATTCTAGAAAGCACAGATATTTGGGGACAATATACAAGCAGGCAGACTTAAAGCAGTTGTGACGGACTGCACTTTAAAAGCTCATAAGTGCTGTAGAAACATGTAATGGATTGTGAAGGGTTAATGCCTCACAGAGCCAGAGAGCCTTGAGTGACATGCTGCTCAAAAGTATTTCATTGGATAACATCAGTTGAGAAAAAAGACTTGGGAACTGACTGCTGAAGAGAACTCAGTTTGAGTTTAGCCCTGACTGTGGAGAGTTTAGCTCTGACTGAAAGTTTCATACTGGTTGAGGACTGGGAAAGTTGGCAAGGAGAAGTGGGTGGATCAGTGAAGACCCCCATTCAGGTCAGGAAAAGGGATAGATCTTCTAGTCAGAGAAGAGATTCCCTGCCCAATTGAAAGGGAGATAGCTCTAAAGAGTGGAGTGATCCCTGGTATGCTCAGAGAATGAATTTGAGTACTTGGTAGTATATCCCCTGCTTTCTGAAACCTGAAGAGTCATTTAAACACAAGAAAGCATACTGGAATGTTTAGGGAACTGAAACAAAAGCCTCTCATCTCAAAGATTCTAGGATTGTGTGAAGTTTAAAACTCTCAATTGCTGGAAACATATGACCTATAGTTTGTGAAAATATTAAGTCACCTCAGAGTTATATTTGATTCACCTCAGACATTTTACTCCTGATTTCACCTGACCTTTCCCCCTCTATGCCAAATAAAATATTTTGTTTATTTTTGAATGTTATAAAGCCTCTTGTGTGCCATTTCAGAAGTTTAAGTTAAGAGGGTGATCTTGTCTCTTCCTTCAAGTTCATGGGCTGAGTCAGCATAAAAATACAATAACATGATAGGGTGAGACAGCCATAGATCTTCAGGAAAAAAGAAAATAAAAGGGCTGCTCAGTCAGAAAAGAAGAGAAAAATTGAGTGAAAATCTTGTGTTTGAGGGAGGGAAGAGGGCAAGGTCATAACAGCAGACTACTAGTAAAAGAACAAAAATCCCACTTGCAGTGCTCACACATCCCTGTGCCTCAGAATGGGTTCAGGATCCTCTCTTTTCAGAAATTTTACTGAAGCTAGTTCAACATAGTTTCTGCAAATGTGACATGGAGCTGCACCCCAGGCTCCCCATAAATAGACTTTACCTTTGGTTTGGGAGTTCTCTTCCTGGGCCAATCAGAACTTGGGGTACTGGTTCAAAATACCCTCCAAGACAGGTTTTGACCACTGATTTCAAAAGCAGTTTTGCACTCAGCACTAACTCAGAGTACCAGGGGCAAAGGGGGTGATGGTAGGAATAATGTAGCGGGGCAATGGACAGGCTGGCCCAAATGGTGGAAACTTGGCATGTTGGTTCTACTGCTTTTTGGCTCATTCATCAGAATAAAAATGTCAGCCCTCTTCCCTGGAATGTAGCTTGGTTTTTTATTTCCTGCTTCAAACAGATAAGGCAGTGTTATTCTAAAATTTCTTCACCCATCAATAACAGAGGCACCATATGCATTCCATAAATAAATAACTCTAAGGAGGAGGTATTATAGCCCCAGTTCTGCTCTGACTGGGTCTGGCAGTCACATGCCTCTAGTGGGCTGGACCAGTCTGCAGTTCCTTGAGTGCAGGATGATGCTCTGGTTTACATCACTTCTGTGTTGGTTGACTTGCATATGCTTGTGGTGGGGGCAAGGTGCAAGTTCCTTTCTGGTTCCCAGGGTTCTGTGTTTTGTGAGACCCTCAGCTATTAAAAAAAGAAAGCATGCGTTTTAGGGAAATCAGTCTACGCTATTTTCTGGGAAGCC
>NW_015172553.1:2775296-2777585 GCF_001447785.1 Gekko japonicus
GCCCCAGTGAAAAGGTCCATAATGGCTGACAGTTCCTCCAAAGCTTTTGATGCCATCACTACCAACCTTCCCCCTGCAATGGCCAAAAACAGGAGTTGTTTGGGAGTGTTGTAAGCAGAGCTCTGTTTGTGTGGGGCAAGAAAGGCCAAACAGTTCTGTGCAGTAAACTGAAGTTACTCCCCTCTTTCTGCACACTGGGGTTATGTCGGAGATGCGTAAGTACTCTTTAGCAGGTGAGCCAGTGTGCAGAGTTCTCTGAAGGCTGAAAGTTTAAACGCCACTGGGCCAGGGCAAAAGATTAAGGAGTAATTGGAGATGTTTAAGATTTGAAAGGAACATCCTGCAACAAAGAACATCATTGCTGTAGCAGAGGTTGAAAGGGCCATGTGATTAAGCCGTATGCCTTTTACCTTGTCAGTGTGAGCTAATGATGTTTCCATCTCAGAGCCCTTAACTGCGGCTAATGAATGAAGGCATGACAGCCAGTCTCTGAAGTTGTTCTTCTCTCTACATCGCAGTGTGGTATTCAGTGGGTCCTACGCCATTGCTAATGAGGCCCAATTTAATAAGAACACCTCCTGCCTGCTCAGGTTGGAAGTCGTAGATCACAGAGTCCACCACAAAAGGGCTACAGAGTACACCTAACCCTTTTTTATCTACAGCATGATGACTCAGCCTTGGAAGCGGGTCGCTGCTATTCTGCCTCTTCAGCCAGTCTCAAGAGGTCATTAATATGGTTGGTCCCTTTCGACAGATGTTTGAAAATGATATTCATTCATTATTTTTTAAACACCTGAAGTTAGTCTTTTACTCTGAACAAGATTATTAGAACACACAGATCAGATGCTGAATGGGGCTGCTATCCAGTCCAAGGAACTTTAAGCCTTGTGCAGACAACAGTTCTAAGGTGTCCGAAGAAGTGAGCAGTGTGACTCATGGAAGCTCATACCCTGCACATATTTTGTTAGTCTTTAAGGTGCTACTGGACTCTCTCTGTTTTCTACTGCTACAGACAGACTACCCATCTTGAACAATTCTAAGAATTATCAGTGAGTGCTGAGGGGAGCTGGATTCTAACCCAGTTGGATTGTACCCACACCACCAAACATCCACACATTGATTTATATCTCTGCTGGGGAGAGGTCCTTGGCTCAGTGGTAGTGCATCTGCTTGGCATGCAGAAGGTTGCAGGTTCACATGAACTCATGAACGTACCTTATACTGATAGACCATTGGTCTATCAAGGTCAGTATTGTCTACTCAGAATGACAGCAGCTCTTCTTAAGGAGAGGTCTTTGGGGGATTGAACCTGGGACCTTTTGCATGCCAAGCAGATGCACTACCACTGAGCCACAGCCCCTCTCCAATCTCTGATATCTCCAGTTAAAAGCATCACATAGCAGGTGATATGAAAGACCTTTGCCTGAAACCATGGAGAGCCACTGATAGTCTGAATGGACAATACTGACCTTGATGAACCAACAGTATGATTCAGTACAAAGCAGCTTTATGCTTACACTAGGAATAAGACCCGTTGTGGAAATAAATACAACGAGCTCTAGAAAGAGGCTCTGGGAAAGTGCCAAGGCCTTGGGCACTCAGTGTCAATGTGCTGTGGTGACCTCAGCAGGGTATAATGACACAGAGTCCACCATTTTCTCCAGAGGAACTGATCTCTGCTACCTGAAGAGCAGTTGTAATTTTCAGTGATCTCCAGCCCTCACCTGGAGATTGGCAACAATTGTTACCCAGGAGGAAATGGCTGGTTTGGAGGGTGGAGTCTGTGGCATTGTACCTGTCTGAGGTCCCAACCTGGAATTGGCAACCCTATCTCCTTCCCAGCCAAGCATCAACCTGCCATTATCTGCTCCTCTGCTGTCAACTTTCCATCTCCTCCCCCCTCCCTCCTGGAGATCAGTTATAATTCTGAGTGATTTCCACCCCTCTTCTGAGATTGGCAACAGTGGTTCCCCAGGAGGGAATGGCTAGTTGGGAGGGTGGAGTCTATGTCATTGTACCTGTCTGAGGTCCCACCTCTCCTCACACCTCACCCTCTCCAGGTTCCATCCTTCAAATCTTCAGGAATTTCCCACCTGGAGTTGGCAACCCAATCTCCTTCCCAGCCAATCATCAACCTACCTTTATTTTCCCCTCACTCTTCAGCTTTCCATTTTCACACACACACACACACACCTGCAGACTCTTCCGTGCTTTGAAGACCTGACTGCCACAGAGTCCACCATTTGCTCCAGAGGAACTGATCTCTGCCATCTGGAAATAGCTCAAAAC
>NW_015172553.1:2777952-2785245 GCF_001447785.1 Gekko japonicus
CCTATTTGGAGATGGAATCCCCAATCTTTGGGGGATCCCTGGAAAGTTGGCAACCCCAGGGTCTGGCCTTTCCTTGCTTCCCTGGGCTACCCCCTCCCTTTGGTATTGTGCAGAGCGGGGGAGACTATGTGGTCAGAGCACAACACAGATTATTAGCCCAAAGAAAATAATTTATTTAACTATTTACACAATTATGGAGCACACGTACATAAATGAATAAGACACAACTGTAGGAGTAAGCACACACAATTAACCAACAGAACATAAATCAGTAGGGGTTAAACACAATCCTCTTTCCCAACACACAATACTCTCTATCTCTGGAGGTTGTGGGCTCAGGATAGGATCTCTCCTTGGACCGGCTGCTGGCTCTTCTTCAGCCACTCTTTCTTACCCAAGAGAGCAGGGAAACTTCCATTCATTCCCCAGGTCAGCCGACTGTGGAGTGGCTTAATTTCTGCTGCCTCCCAGGGGTGAAGACTGCCTCCTCCCTAGATTGGATGCAGTCTATATTGATGCCACCCCGCCCATTGGGACAGTCCCTGTTTTCCCACACTTTTTGGCCTTGGGGCATCTGGGAACTGTAGGCCAGCAAATGTGGAAACCCCATTCAACCCAGTTAGTGATACCCCTGCAGGCTTCTCTCTAGAGCTACAGCTCAGTTAAACCTGATGGGGGAACATTTTAAACAAAGAACCACAGCCATCTTACAAACACTGATAACTGCCATTTCGTTACACCTACCAACAGCCACTGAGGGAAGAGTTATTCCCACACAGGAGGCAAGCAGGAGAAGTGTCTTCGTCAAGAGAGAAAGCTCTCGTTCTCAATAAAGCTGATTCACTTTGTTACTTACTTCGTTGTTGAGTTGCATACGTAACACCGGACATGCTGTGGTCAGCCCTGTCCCCCCATTACATGTAGTAGGGTAGGTTCGAATGGGCTTCTAGTTGGTCCTTAACTGCCCCTTTGCTGGAAACTGCTCACATTTCTTTAGTGTAGCTCAGGGCTTGGTTTGTCACTGCTCTGAAATACTGTGCAGTGTTTTTAGCTGGCCAGGACAGTTCAAGCTTGGGGCAGATGTGGTGTTGGGGGCCCTGCCATTAATCCTATAAAGAGCCATTTAAGCATTCTTGTGGCTTCTCCTTGCATAGACCACATGCAAGAATCTTTGTGCATGGCTCCTCCTTGCTCGGGGAACATTCCCACAGCAAGGCCAGCTGGGCAGAGAGAGTCTGCTTCTGATTCAGGTGACAAAAGCAAAATGACAGTAACATCATACAAAGGGAAGTATTGCTTAGGCTAACATCAAGAACTGGAGAACAAAATGATAAATGCAACACCAGAGATGCCTTCTGCCTTTAAATGCTTGCCAGGGGAACTGAGGAACTGGAACTGAGGTGTGTGTGGGGGGGAGAGGCGAGAGCTTGCTTTGCAGGCGCCCACTGCAAACTGCCCCAGCTGATCCTGCCCTTGACAGTTCTGATGTCAGCAGTGGTGAATGCAACACACCCACAGGGCTGAATCTCCCAATGGTTTGAATAAGTCCTGTCCGTGGTTTCAGGGAGCCGCCTTTGTCAAGAGAACGACCCTGGAGAGCGGCGTTTTCTCTCACTCAGGTTCAGTAACCAAGCAGCTGGTCAGAGGTCTCCAGCAGCAGGGCAGTCGCACACCTCCACTAATGAACAGGAGCAGCTGTCGCTTCCCTGGTCTTTTAATTAGCTGCAAAACATCATTTAGTCAGATTCACAGCTTTCTGCCTTGGAAAAGCTCCCATGTTTGAAATAATTAGGACAGTTACCTGCTGGAATCTGTCTCTCTTGCCCCCTCGGGGGACAAAGTCTGCTACCACAACTGTAAGTTGCTCTGTGGTTAGGGAAGTGGGGCTGGGCAATCTGGCTTTGGCCAGAGAGCTGTTAGGAGAGTTACCCCCCCCCCTTCCTCCCTGCAAGAATATGCATCACGTCCGCTGGCTGCTCATCTAAGCCCGAGAGAAATTGAAAGTTTTTGCAAAAGTGTTGGAAGTATCATAAGACCCATTCTGGTGTAGAACATGAACACTCATTTTTCTGAAATACAAAAGCCATAGGATACCTCTTATTAAGGCTAATTGAAATAGCACAAAACATTTGGCAGGTGTTCAAGATCTCTAGAGCTTTTCATCAGGCTGGATGTCTTTAGTGGGGGGGGGGACATGTTTCAATCCCTGCTCTTAAAGCCTCTTTTCTGCATCTCATGTAGAAATATCCCACAGACTTGAATAAATTAGGTGGCACTGGGTGGAGCCTGTACTGAGTGGTGCCTTTAGCTTTTCTGGGAAGAAGAAGGGGAAATGGTGGACTCCATGTTCCACTGCCACCAAATGGAACTCATGCCTTGCAAGTGTCAAGAGCAGAGGGAAAACAAGGTAGTCATTGTGTTCATATCCCACTGTTACCTCTCACCTGTTTGGCCAGTTTGCAGGTTTGGCAGTGTTTTTAATTTAAAACCTCAGTTCCTATTTGGCCAGAGATGATAAGAAGGGACAAAAGAAATGATGAGTGCTGGGAACAGTGATGCCTCTACATGCCTCTCCCTGTTACACCCACATGCATGCATGCTCATGAGCAGAAATCATCTGGTTGCCCAGCTGTGTCACAACTAGCTTAAGTCATGACCCTTCCTTTGTAAACATGACTCTTCACACTTTGACTGTACATGTGGAAAGGGACAGTGTGCACATGTGTGCTGGTCTCCCTTCTCACATAGGTGCTGTGCTAATGAGCCAGCAGTCGCATGGAGCTGGTGCCAGCACACTCATGCCCACTCCCCTTCTGTTCATGTTCAGTAAGTGCAGAGGGGTCATGTCTACAAAGGGTTTTTGTCATGGCTTAATAGTTATTTGTGACATAGCTGGGTTGCTCCAGGGCAACCAGATGATTTCTGCTCATGAGCATGCATGTGGATGTGACAGAGAGAACTTCTCCTTCCTGCTTGGAAAGAAAGCCTGGCCACTTCTTCTTTCCCCAAAGGCAGGTGGGATCTTATCTATGGGCAGACTCGGCATTTGACCAGGACCCCACACAGTGGTGTGTGTGGGGGGGGGGTGCTGTAGCCAGTGGCAGTGATAGAAAATGGTGGTGGAAAATAAGAGTCACTGCAAGGAAGAGACCAGCTCAGCTGCAAAACTGCAACCCTGAAGAACCAAGGGAAGGGTAGAGGGGGAGGCCTGACCTTGTAAGTTGTTACAGGAATGGCTGCTTTCCATCTAACTAGGAGCCATACCAAACTACCTTCATTAACAGCTGGCCGGGATAAAGTGCTCAGCTCATTATGTGGTGAGCAGGATAAAGGAGGGGGGAGAAATAGCTGAAGGAGGCGTGCATCATTTTAGGGAGGATGCTGTCTTTGTCCTCCCTTTGGAGTAACACATTTTAACTGTGCCAGCTGATTTTAATTTTTTGTTATATTCTGATCAACCATAGACTTATGCCAGCCATTCTTTTTGGTTTTGTTATCCATTTTGGAGTGATACTGTTTCTATTTTGGCTGGATAATAAACCTTGCCTTGATTATTGAACTCAAGTGTGGAACCTGACTCTGTGCACCTGAAGGAAGACCCTAAGCCTCAACCCTACAGTCACATCAAAATAGAAGCCGGAAAGGAAAGGAAAATGTTCACATTGAGCCAATAAGACAGAGGGCAGTTTATTCAAATGTTCCCTCCAAAAAAGTCCTGGCTCCTGTTTCTGGCCCCCCCTCTTGCAACCAACAGGAGAATAATAATAATATATATTTTTAAAAAACACTGTCAGTAATGACATGACATCAGTCCACTCTAGAAATAACCTGAAATTCTATGGTTTTACCATAGAGTTTTTGGTGATTCCTAGAAAGGCATGATGGCAAATCCAGGTTTTCCCCAGAAGTAACATCATGCTGCCTCTGACAGTGCCTCCCATGTCGCTGACCTCCTAGGACAGGGCTGGCTATCCTATGAAGAGAGGATGTTAGAGGTATTAGACTTGAGGAAGTTCTCCTTTGATCCCACTGAGAGGAAGCTTGCCAGGCCATTGTAACATTTAGCTCTGTGTCTGATCTAGAAGGCAAAGTGCCACATCCTGGACTTGTCCATCTTGGAAGAATGGCATTATTAGTTCAGCTGAGATCCCCACACAAAGCTTGGCCCTTTTCCTCAAAACAAGGTTGTGTTCACAACAAGGCTGAGAAAGTGTGGCTATCCTATGGATGCCCAGCAAACTTCCTCATGTTGTTTATGTATTTAGGACATTTATATGTTGCATTTTCAGAAACCTGCTCGAGGTGGCTCCCAACATCAAAAAGATAAAATGCTATCAATTTTTTATAGATCGTAAAAACAAAAAGATCAAAACCTTTGTGTGTGCAAGGAATTGCTGCCCCGTCTGTCCCCACAAACATGCACGTGCACACCCACTATGGTTTGTTGGTTGCTGAAGGCTCTGGCTACACCTGCTTATGCTATACCACTAATGTAATATCCGGGGGGGGGGGGCAGTTTTTCTTTTAGACTAAGCTATATGTGAACAACGTAACTGTCTAACTGTATATTATTGACAGTTCAAAATACACCTCAGCAGCTGCAGGATGTGAAATGGCAGGCTGTTCCTTTAGTATTCCTGCTCATACCTTGGCTCTGGAGTAATCCATACCCCGCTCAGAGAGGGACCCAATGACAGTGCTAGGAGCTCACACTGTCAAAATCTTAACAAGCCATCCCCAAAGGGAAGAATAGGCATAAACAAGGGACAGGATCAGAAAATACGGATTGACCTTGGTAACCAGGGACAATAGGAACATACGAAATGCCATTCTGAGCCTTAGCGATAGAGTGCTGTATTAGTATATCAAACACATAACTGTGCCTCTCCACATTCTGCAGAAAGAGAGATGGACTGCAGAGGTTGCCCGGCTGCTTCTGCTTGGAAGTAGCGCCTCCAAGCCTTCTCTAGCCCCCTGGCAACCCCTCACATTTCCAACCCGTTAAGATCGACTTCTAATCTTGAAAGAAAACTTTTGGGAAACCAGTAAAGGTTGCTAAGTGACAGTGAAGCACTCAGCAGCCATATCATTTATAGGAACAAAGTGTTTTAAAAGAAGGAAATGAATGGTTTCAGGACCTCATAAATCTTAAAACTGCCCACTGAGTAAGCATAAACACATTATTCACACTAAGTAAAAAGAAAAAGGATATTGATGTTTAGTCAGCATATGCCAACCCGAACCTCCTTGGAATGTTAACATATTTATGTTAACTACATGGCTCAAAGACAGTGCTAATAACGTACTTTGCATTAGCCAGAATCCCAGCAGCTCTGAGGCAAGAGTATTCTTGGTGCTTTATAAATGTTGAATGATTAAAAAAGAAATCTAGCCTTTTGATCTTTATACATCACTAATTTAGTTACAAGGCCCTGTTTACTTTGATGGTACTGATGTTAAGAAAACAGGAAATTAAATGTTTTAAAAGAAAGCTTTTCTCTTTGTTTTTTTGTCTGTCATAACAAAAATCAATTCCAAACAGGAGAGAGGGTTTAAGGGGTACTATTGATCGTGCCGGGAGAAACCCGTATAGTTCTGGGCAGATTATGTTGTCAGCTAACCATGCTGCTGAGTAACCAAACCATCCTAATAATAAGAATTAATTACCTTGACTCAAAAGTCCCTGTACTGTACCCCTTAAGCAGATGGGCTGCCCCATTCATTTCAGCAGAGGGAACACCCCCACTGACTGATAAAAGCCAGACAGTGAATTTATTACATATCACTTTGCTCCATTGGATCTGAAGTGGATCAGGGGCTCTATAAATTGCTTTCACAATTTATAACGGACACATTCAGGGTGTCTACTCTCTGCTAGGTGGCCCCAAGATATTCCCTAGTCTGATTTTGATCTTGTCCTGTTCCCCAAGGCAGGGGTCAGCTGCATGTTATAACTAAAGAGCCAAACTATGTCAAAATTCAGAGCAAGAGATCAACAGAGAGCCAGTCTAAAAAGTCTATTTGCATAACTGAAAATATACAGCTTAACATTACTGAAAATGAACATAAATGAAGCCATAAATGTTCTCCAGGCCAAACTCTGGTGATTGTGAGTCCTTTATTAGGAAGTGACAAATGTGAAGATTCACAAAAAGAACAAATACACACAGGAGCATTTTGTGCAATTGTTTTCGTACACTAGCATAAATCTGTGTGTAGTTCACACAGTTGTTCGCCTCTACCTTTCTCTTTGGTCTGCTACAAATCTTTGCTTGCCATTCTCTTTATATACTGGTTGTTCTAGCATCAGACGTAACCCTCCAATATACCTTAACTCTAAAGCCATAGACTGTAGAATCCTGCCCCAAGTTCTCATCTCTTTTAAGAGGAGGGTTCAAACCCTTCTCTTCCTTAGGACTTCTGCTGTTACTCTGGCCTTTATTGCTTGCAGGTTGGATCTCTCTTTCTCTAATCCCTCCCCATCCCCGAGATATCTGGGTCTTTCACTACACTGCCTCCATTATCTCCCTTTGACTCCCATCTTATTGTTCGAGACTTACTTTCCTCCACATTGCATATTAAAAGCAAGTAAACCAGGTCTCTGGTTAGCAGAGAACAAAAGGCAGATATTGAACGCAGATAATGAATCAAGGACCTATAAATTTCATCAGCAGACCCTTTGCCACTAGAGATTTTTCTTCCAGTGGTCTGTCCTTACCCCCATAATGTGTGGCCATAGCCGGGTCAACAAATGCCTGTTCTGTTTCCTCCCTTAGCCTATGTTTGAATTTGACCCTGAACCCCCCCTTCTTCGATCATCTCCAATTTCACTAATATTGGTTCATAAATTACTGCCTCCTGGACACATATCTCTCCCCCCCCATGTCTGCCCTCTAATTCCCAAGTTGCCCCCCCTCCTTTGGTCTAGCTGAGGACAGGATCCTTCCTCCAAAAGCACTTTTGCCTGCTGAAAGACTGTAATGTATAAACTGCAGACCTCGCATCAAGCACACAATACATGACCCCACCTTTCCCTATTAAATATATTTGTTGCCTGGACCTCTGTTCCAGTGCTGGACTGTATAGATTTCCCTCACTCCCTCAAAACCTGTCTCTTCTTCTGCCTTCTCTTCCCCACCCTTCCAACTGCATGGAGAAACATGCTCAAGCTCCTTGCTCCTTGGAACTGGTCTCTCAGGCAGGGAGCTAATCCCTCTGCTTCGGTGCGGTATATGATTACTCTTTAATAATCTTTGTCTCTGGGTTTTCAGTTCTGTCTCGATTTTCGGCATT